>NC_092055.1:95069426-95369426 GCF_003086295.3 Arachis hypogaea | reverse complement strand
AATCATCATAAATAAAATAATCATTAATCTGAAATACCTCAATTAATATTAAATAGAATATCCAAACCTAACATGAAAAAGTTCATAAGCCAATTGGGCAACATAAGTCAAATACAAATAAAAGTATTAGAGTAAATAAAAGTAGAAGAGAAATATAAATTAAAGGAACATTAAACCTGGAATGAAGTTGAAATCCTAATCCTAAACTTGAGAGATAGGAGAGAACCTCTCTCTCTAAAACTATATCTAAAACCATGCATTCCTCCACTCTGTAGCCTCTAATTTGTGTTTTCAAGGCCGAAAACTGGGTTAAAAATAGCCCAGAAATTGCCCCAGCAATTTCTGGTACGTACAGGTCACTACAAAGTGACGCGGAAGCGTCGTCCACGCGTTCACGCAGATTGTGTTTTTGCCAGGTCATGCGTCCGCGTGATCCACGCATTCGCATCACCTGTATTCGAGGAAGCTATGGCAAATTATATATCATTGCGAAGCCTCGGACGTTAGCTTTCCAACGCAACTAGAACCGCATCATTTGGACCTCTGTAGCCGAAGTTATGGTCAATTTAGTATTAAGAGGTCAGGCTGGATAGCTTTAGCTGTTCCTTCAGTTTCTCGTATTCCTTCCACTTTTGCATGCTTCCTTTCCATCCTCTAAGTCATTCCTGCCCTATAATCCCTGTAATCACTTAACGCACATATCATGGCATCGAATGGTAATAAGAGAGGATTAATATTAGCAAATATAAGGCCAAAGAAGCATGTTTTCAATCATAGCACAAAATCAGGAAGAAAATTGTAAAACTATGCATTTTGTATGAATAAGTGTATAAGAGATTGATAAAAACCACTCAATTGAGCACAAGATAAACCATGAAATAGTGGTTTATCACTCTGATCTTTAAATTCTCTTGTTTTGTGTGTTTTGTTGTTTTTCATATGCATTCTCAATTTGTTAGTGTCTCTAATATGAAAATTTCTAAGTTTGGTGTCTTGCATGGATTGTTTATTTGATCTTAGTTTTACATGATTAGTTTCATTTTGTTGTTTTTCATCGTTAAAAATTCAAAAAATTTCAAAATTATGTCTTTTCAAGTCAATAATACAGAGAATTGAAGATTCAGAACATACAGCAGAGGAATCACGGAAAAAAAGCTGGGCGTTCAAAACGCCCAGTGAAGAAGGAAAACTGGCGTTTAAACGCCAGCCAGGGTACCTGGCTGGGCGTTAAATGCCCAAAAGGGTAGTATTTTGGGCGTTAAACGCCAGAATGGATACCATTCTGGGCATTTAACGCCAGGAGGGCATAGGAGGAAAGATTTTGTTTTTAATTCAAATCTTTTTCAAATTTTCATAATTTTTCAAATTCAAATCTTTTTCAAATCATATCTTTTCAATCATATCTTTTCAAAATCAAATCCTTTCAATTTTTTTTACTATTTTCGAAAATCCTTTCTAACAATTAGTGATTTGATTCAAAAATTTCTTCCTTGTTAAGAAAGGTTCAATATTTGAATTTTAGAATCATATCTTTTAAATTTCTTGTTAGCCAAGTCATTAATTTTAAAATCAAATCTTTTTAAATTATTTTTCAATCATATCCTTTCAATCATATCTTTTTAAAACCCTATCTTCTCAATCATATCTTCTCAACCACATCTTTTTCAAAATGATTTTCAATCATATCTTTTTTATTTCTGATTTCAAAATCTTTTTCAAAATCACTTAATTACTTTCTCAATTTTAATTTTCGAAAATCATTAACCAAATTTTCAAAATTTCTTTTAATTATTTCAAAATCTTTCTAAATTTAATTTCGAAAATTCTTTTCCCCCTTCTCACCTTCTTCTATTTAAGGGACTAACACTCCTCCTCAATGTGCAATTCGGACTCCCTCTCTCTATAAGTTCGAATTCTCTCCTATCTACCTCCTCCTTCTATTCTTCTTTTCCTCTGACACCTCAAGGAATCTCTATACTGTGACATAGAAGATTCCATACTTTCTTCTTCTCTCTTTCATATGAGCAGGAGCAAAGACAAAGGCATTCTTGTTGAAGCTGATCCTGAACCTGAAAGGACCTTGAAGAGAAAGCTAAGAAAAGCTAAAGCACAACTCTCTGGAGAGGACCTAACAGAAATTTTCAAACAAGAAGAAGCCATAGCAGCCAAAAATAACAACAATCCCAACAATGCAGGGAAGGTGCTTGGTGACTTTACTACCCCTACTCCCGACTTCTATGGGAGGAGCATCTCAATTCCTGCCATTGGAGCAAACAACTTTGAGCTTAAACCTCAATTAGTTTCTCTGATGCAACAAAATTGCAAGTTTTATGGACTTCCATTGGAAGATCCTTATCAGTTCTTAGCTGAATTCTTACAACTCTGTGACACTGTCAAGACCAATGGGGTTGATCCCGAGGTCTACAGGCTTATGCTTTTTCCCTTTGCTGTAAGAGACAGAGCTAGAATATGGTTGGATTCACAACCTAAGGAAAGCTTGAACTCTTGGGAAAAGCTGGTCAGTTCTTTTCTAGCCAAATTCTTTCCACCTTAAAAATTGAGTAAGCTTAGAATGGAAGTCCAGACCTTCAGACAGAAGGAAGGTGAATCCATCTATGAAGCTTGGGAAAGATACAAGCAACTGATCAGAAGGTGTCCTTCTGACATGCTTTTAGAATGGAGCATCATAGGTATCTTCTATGATGGTCTGTCTGAACTGTCCAAGATGTCATTGGACAGCTCTCCAGGTGGATCTCTTCATCTGAAGAAGACGCCTGAAGAAGCTCAGGAACTCATTGAAATGGTTGCAAATAACCAATTCATGTACACTTTTGAAAGAAATCCTGTGAATAATGGGACAACTCAGAAGAAAGGAGTTCTTGAGATAGATACTTTGAATGCCATATTGGCTCAGAACAAAATATTGACTCAGCAAGTCAATATGATTTCTCAGAGTCTTTTTGAAATGCAAGCTGCATCAGGCAGTACTAAAGAGGCTTCCTCTGAAGAAGAAGCCTATGACCCTAAGAAGCCTGCAATGGCAGAGGTAATTACATGGGAGAACCCTATGGAAACACCTATAAACCTTCATGGAGAAATCATCCAAATCTCTCATGGAAGGACCAACAGAGGCCTCAACAAGGCTTTAACAACAGTAATGGTGGAAGAGACAGACAGAGAATAGCAAACCTTTTCTATCATCTTCTCAGCAACAGACAGAGAACTCTGAGCAGAATAGTTCTGCTTAGCAACCATAGTCTCTGATCTATCTAAGACCACACTAAGTTTCATGAATGAAACAAGATCCTCCATTAGAAAATTGGAGGCACAAGTTGGTCAGCTGAGTAAGAGAATTACTGAAACTCCCCTAGTACTCTCCCAAGCAATACAGAAGAAAACCCAAAGAGAGAATGCAAGGCCATAAACACGTCCCACATGGCCGAATGTGCAAAGGAGGGAAAGGTAGTGATTTCCACTGAGGAAGACCTCAATGGACGTCCACTGGCCTCCAAGGAGTTTCCTAATGAGGAACCATGGGAATCTGAGGCTGATACAGAGACCATAGAGATTCCATTGAATCTACTTCTGCCATTGATGGGCTCTGATGAGTATTCTTCCTCTGAAGAGGATGAAGAAGTTACTGAAGAGCAAGTTGCTAAGTACCTTGGAGCAATCATGAAGCTAAATACCAAGTTATTTAGTAATGAGACTTGGGAGGATGAACCCCCTTTGCTCACCAAAGAACTGGATGACTTGACTAGGCAGAGATTACCTCAGAAGAGACAGGATCCTGGAAAGTTCTCAATACCTTGTACCATAGGCACCATGACCTTTGAGAAGGCTCTGTGTGACCTGGGGTCAAGTATAAACCTCATGCCACTCTCTGTAATGGAGAAGCTAGGGATCCTTGAGGTACAAGCTGTAAGAATCTCACTAGAGATGGTAGACAATTCAAGAAAATAGGCTTATGAACTTGTAGAGGATGTCTTGGTAAAGGTTGAAGGCCACTACATCTCTGCTGATTTCATAATCCTAGACACTGGAAAGTGTGTGGATGAATTCATCATCCTTGGCAGACCCTTCCTAGCTACAACAAAAGATGTGATTGATGTTGACAGAGGAGAATTGGTCCTTCATGTGAATAAAGACTCCCTTGTGTTTAAAGCTCAAGGATCTCCCTCTGTAAACATGGAGAAGAAGCATGAAAAGCTTCTCTAAATGTAGAGTCAAATATAGCCCCCACATTACAACTCTAAGTTTGGTGTTGGGAGGCCATCATCATGCTCTGAGTATCTGTGAGGCTCCATAAGAGCCCACTGTCAAGCTATTGACATTAAAGAAGCGCTTGTTGGGAGGCAACCCAATTTTATTTAATTATATCTATTTATTTTCCATTGTTATTTTATGTTTTCTGTAGGTTGATGATCATGTGAAGCCACAAAAACAACTGAAAAAGCAAAAACAGAATGAAAAATAGTATTAAAAATAGCACACCCTGGAGGAGAAGCTTACTGGCGTTTAAACGCCAGTAAGGGTAGCAGAGTGGGCGTTAAACGCCCAGTCTGGCACTATTTTGGGCGTTTAACACCAAAAATGGGCACAGAGCTGGCGTTTAAACGCCAGAAAGGGGAGAAAAGCTGGCGTTAAACGCCAAAAATGGGCAGCAACCTGGCGTTTAACGCTAGGATTAGCAATCAAGGGGGCGTTTACATGCCAACATGGTGCAGGGATGAGAAATCCTTGACACCTCAGGATCTGTGGACCCCACAGGATCTCCACCTACCTCATATCTCTCTCTCTTCTTTACACCTTCCCATAACACCCTTCCCCAAATACCCTTCACCAATCACCTCAATAACTCTTCCCCAAAAACCCCTCACCTATCAAATCCTATCCTCTTCTCCATAATCTCTTCACCAATCCACATCCATCCATCATAAAACCCCACCTACCTCATCATTCAAATTCAAATCACTTTCCCTCATAAACCCACCCATACATGGCCGAACCCTACCCCTCTCCCCACTCCTATATAAACCAATCTTCACTCCTTCATTTTCACACATCAAACACACTACTTCTCCCCCTTGGCCGAACTACTAAAACCCCTCCATCTTCTCTATTTCCTCTTCTTCTACTCCCTTTTTTTCTTCTTTTACTCGAAGACGAGCAAATCTTCTAAGTTGGGTGTGGAAAAAGCTAAAGCTTTTTGTTTTTTCATAACCATTTATGGCACCTAAGGCTGGAGAAACCTCTAGAAAGAGGAAAGGGAAGGCAAAAGCTTTCACCTCCTAGTCATGGGAGATAGAGAGATTCATCTCAAAGGTCCATCAAGACCACTTCTATGAAGTTGTGGCCAAGAAGAAGGTGATCCCTGGGTCCCTTTCAAGCTCAAAAAGGGTGAATATCCGGAGATCCGACATGAGATTCGAAGAAGAGGTTGGGAAATTCTCACCAATCCCATTCAACAAGTCGGGATCTTAATGGTTCAAGAGTTCTATGCCAATGCATGGATCACCAAGAACCATGATCAAAGTGTGAACCCGGACCCAAAGAATTGGCTTACAATGGTCCGGGAGAAATGCTTAGATTTCAGCCCAGAAAATGTAAGGTTGGCACTCAACTTGCCCAGGATGCAAGGAGATGCATGCCCATACACTAGAAGGGTCAACTTTGATCAAAGGTTGGACCAAGTCCTCATAGACATTTGTGAAGAGGGCGCTTAATGGAAGAGAGATTCAAGAGGGAAGCCGGTTCAACTAAGAAGGCATGACTTCAAGCCCGTGGCTAGGGGATGGTTGGAGTTCATCCAACGCTCAATCATTCCCACTAGAAATCAGTCTGAAGTTACTATAGACCGGGCTATCATGATCCATAGCATCATGATTGGAGAGGAAGTAGAAGTTCATGAGGTTATATCCCTAGAACTCTACAAGGTGGCGGACAAGTCCTCTACTTTGGCAAGGTTAGCCTTCCCTCATCTCATTTGTCACCTCTGCAATTCAGCTGGAATTCATAGAGGAAGACATCTTCATTAATGAGGACAAGTCCATCACTAAGAAAAGGATAGAGCAAACAAGAGAGCCCACTCATGGACAAGAGCATGAGGAAATTCCTCATCATGAAATCCCTTAGATGCCTCAAGGGATGCACTTTCCTCCACAAAATTATTGGGAGCAAATCAACACCTCCCTAGGAGAATTAAGTTCCAATATGGGACAACTAAGGGTGGAGCAGCAAAAGCATTCCATCCTCCTCCATGAAATTAGAGAAGACCAAAGAGTCATGAGGGAGGAGAAACAAAGGCAAGGAAGAGACATTGAGGAGCTCAAGCACTCCATAAGATCTTCAAGAGGAAGAACAAGCCACCATCACTAAGGTGGACCCGTTCTTTAATTTCCTTGTTCTTATTTTTCTGTTTTTTCGAAAAATATGCTTTATATTTTATTTATGTTTGTGTCTTATTACATGATCCCTAGTGTCTAAGTGTCTATGCCTTAAAGCTATGAATGTCCTATAAATCCATCACCTTTCTTAAAAAGAAAAATGATCTAAAAACAAAAGAACAAGAAGTACATGATTTCGAATTCATCCTTGAAACTAGTTTAATTATTTTGATGTGGTGACAATATTTTTTTTTTCTGAATGAATGCTTGAACAGTGCATATTTCTTTTGAATTTGCTGTTTATGAATGTTAAAATAGTTGGTTCTTGAAAGAATAATGAAAAAGGAGAAATGTTATTGATAATATGAAAAATTATAAAATTGATTCTTGAAGCAAGAAAAAGCAGTGAATACAAAGCTTGCGAAAAAAAAAGGCGAAAAAAATAAAATAAAATAAAATAAAAAGAAAGAAAAAGAAAAAGCAAGCAGAAAAAGCCAATAACCCTTTAAACCAAAAGGCAAGGGAAAAATAAAAAGGATCCAAGGCTTTGAGTATTAATGGATAGGAGGGCCCACAGGAATAAAATCCTGGCCTAAGCGGCTAAACCAAGCTGTCCCTAACCATGTGCTTGTGGCGTGAAGGTGTCAAGTGAAAACTTGAGACTGAGCGGTTAAAGTCGTGGTCCAAAGCAAAAAGAGTATGCTTAAGAATCCTGGACACCTCTAATTGGGGACTCTAGCAAAGCTGAGTCACAATCTGAAAAGCTTCACCCAGTTATGTGTCTGTGGCATTTATGTATCCGGTGGTAATACTGGAAAACAAAGTGCTTAGGGCCACGGCCAAGACTCATAAAGTAGCTATGTTCAAGAATCAACATACTGAACTAGGAAAATCAATAACACTATCTAAATTCTGAGTTCCTATAGATGCCAATCATTCTGAACTTCAAAGGATAAAGTGAGATGCCAAAACTGTTCAGAGGCAAAAAGCTACTAGTCCCGCTCTTCTAATTGGAGCTAAGTTTCATTGATATTTTGGAATTTATAGTATATTCTCTTCTTTCTATCCTATTTAATTTTCAGTTGCTTGGGGACAAGCAATAATTTAAGTTTGGTGTTGTGATGAGCGGATAATTTATACGCTTTTTGGCATTGTTTTTAGGTAGTTTTTAGTATATTTTAGTTAATTTTTATTATCCTTTTATTAGTTTTTAAATAAAAATCACATTTCTAGACTTTACTATGAGTTTGTGTGTTTTTCTGTGATTTCAGGTATTTTCTGGCTGAAATTGAGGGACCTGAGCAAAAATCTGATTCAGAGGCTGAAAAAGAACTGCAGATGCTGTTGGATTCTGACCTCCTTGCACTCGAAGTAGATTTTCTGGAGCTACAGAACCCAAATTGGCGCGCTTTCAATTGCGTTCGAAAGTAGACATCCTGGGCTTTCCAGCAATATCTAATAGTTCATACTTTTCCCGAGATTTGATGGCTCAAACCGGCGTTCCAATTCAGCATAAAAATTCTGGCGTCAAAACGCCAGAACTGGCAGAAAAGCTGGAGTTAAACGCCCAAACTGGCCCAAAAGTTGGCGTTTAACTCCAAGAAAAGTCTGTACATGTGAAAGCTTCAATGCTCAGCCCAAGCACACACTAAGTGGGCCCAGAAGTGGATTTCTGCATTAATTACTTATTTCTGTAAACCCTAGGCTACTAGTTCATTATAAATAGGACCTTTTACTATTGTATTTTCATCTCTGGAACACATTATGTAACTTTTACGTTCTGAGACCTCCATGGGAGGCTGGCCACTCAGCCATGTCTACCCTATTTTCACTTATATATTTTCAACGGTGGAGTTTCTACACCCCATAGATTAAGGTGTGGAACTCTGCTGTTCTTCATGAATTAATGCAAAGTGCTATTGTTTTTCTATTCAACTCAAGCCTATTTCTTCTCTAAGATATTCATTCGCACACAAGAACATAATGAATGTGATGATTATGTGACACTCATCACCATTCTCACCTATGAACGCGTGCCTGACAACCACTTCCGTTCTACATGCAACAAGCTTGAATGTGTATCTCTTGGATTTCTAATCTAAGATTAAAACCTTCGTGGTATAGGCTAGAATTATTGGCGGCCATTCTTGAGATCCGGAAAGTCTAAACCTTGTCTGTGGTATTTCGAGTAGGATTTGGGATGGGATGACTGTGACGAGCTTCAAACTCGCGAGTGTTGGGCGTAGTGACAGACGCAAAAGGATCAATGGATCCTATTCCAACATGATCGAGAACCAACAGCTGATTAGCCATGCGGTGACAGCGCATTTGGACCATTTTCACTGAGAGGACGGGAAGTAGCCATTGACAATGGTGATACCCAACATACAGCTTGCCATGGAAAGGAATATGAATGATTGGATGAAGACAATAGGAAAGCAGAAGTTCAGGAGGAACAAAGCATCTTCATACGCTTATCTGAAATTCTCACCAATGAATTACATAAGTATTCCTATCTTGTTTTATGTTTTATTCATATTTAATTATCAAAACCTCATAACCATTTGAATCTGCCTGACTGAGATTTATAAGATGACCATAGCTTGCTTCAAGCCGACAATCTCCGTGGAATCGACCCTTACTCACGTAAGGTTTATTACTTGGAAGACCCAGTGCACTTGCTGGCTAGTTGTGCGAAGTTGTGACAAAGAGTTGAGATTACATTCGTGCGTACCAAGTTGTTGGCGCCGTTTTAGAGATCACAATTTCGTGCACCAGTGACTTAAGCTTGGTAAGTTCTGTGGATGAAATAAGAAGAGAATTAGTGATGAATCATGAAAATGATAATGATTATGAGATTGTTAGAGAGAGTGATGATGATGATGATGAGATTGTTGATGAGAATGATGATGCTTATGAGACTGATAAAGAGAATGATGATGATTATGAGATTGTTAATGAGAATGATAACGATTAAGAGATTGATATTAAATATGATACTGATGGTGATATACCTGCCTGGGTAGAAGCAGTGGCATTAATTCCACTTGCTCCGGGTTTGGTTTGAGACTCCTGGGGTAGATACAGTGGTTAGCCCCCACTTGCTCCAAATCGAGGTTGATTTAAGATTTGTGAAACTATCTGAGTTTTGGATTTCCTTGGGTAGATACAGTGGGTCGGCTCCACTTGCTCCAGGTTGAGATCCGAGATTCTATTAACCTTGCGTCGTAAGATGTGGCCGGACACTTAGACCTTTCCGGATGAGCTCTCCCCCATGGATATTTTATTTTATTGGTTATGATTTTGAGCTTGGGGATGCGCACTCACGGGACTGTGCAATGGTTAGCTACCAGGACATGTCGGGTTGGCTTTATAACCGACAAATGATATCATCAACCATAAGGCAAGCATTCATCATTTGCATATGTTTGACTTGTTTGAGTTTGCCTATTTGTTTTGGATTGCTAAACTGTACATATATGCTATGCTACCTGATTAAGTGCTACTTGCTTTACTTGTACTTTAATTGTGTATTACTTGTCTGTATTGCTTGTGTTTGTACAATTGAGAGGTCCCTCATGCTAGTGTCGGTTGACGCTGAGGGCTGTTCTTGTTGAAATGAAATAAATGAGATGATTGATTAACCATGATGAATATTAAATGAGATGATTTGAGCCCCCTGGGTAGACGCAGTGAAGTGATTTCACTTGCTCCAGGTGAGGATATGAGGTATTGATATAGAATTGCTGAGACAGAATAGCTGGTGATGGTTTTGTTTATGATTCTGATTGGTTGGAGAGTTAGAAAGTTGAGAAGCATGAGGAAGATGAATTAGATTTAGCATACCCTTATGACAGTTGCCTATTTATGGATTAGTGAGAACATAGGATGAATATTTGACGAAGTGAAGTTTAGGATGCTTAGTGAGTTTTTATTATAGCGCATTGTATTTATTTGGCACTTTTACCATACTAGGAACCCATGGGTCAGGGGTTCTCATTCTGTATATATCTCTTGTTTTTCAAATGCAGGTCCAGGTGCTCAGCAGTGAGCTGTGGTTTGTCTGAAAGACGGCGAAGACCTCTAAGATCTCTTATTTACATATTGCTTAGATTCTCTCCGCTTTTGTTTTTAAAGAACTCATGCTATGTATTTAATCCTTTTGAAAACTTGCCTATAGAGGCCCTTGTGTATCTTTTGGGAGAGATTAGGAGATATGGTTGTCAAACTATTTTTATACTGTACCCTAGCCGGCCTAAACTTCGCGGGTCGCGACTAGTGGCTAATTATTTATGTTATATATCTATATTTTGTTTTATCTTATTCTTCTCGATGGAATTATTGTTACATCGTCTCAGTTCACACTTCTTTTAGTCAATACTGGAGTGTTACGATTTTGCGATTTTATTTTTACTCCTTTTCAAACTTCTCGATTAATACTCCTTTCAATTATATATATATATATATATATATATATAAAACTATGTATTAAAAATCCAACTTGAGAGTCGTACTACCTTATTATCATTGACTTATGACTCGAGCATAAGAATTTGAATATTAGGGTGTTACGAGCTTCTCATGAAAGAATGCATACATGATATGAGGATGAGTGTCAAAAATATAGAGAAATATGTGGAGTTGATTATCAAGCCTCAGGAAGAGGAACAAGCAAATTCCTTCCCAAGAGATACAATGTAAGATCCTATAGAAGAAAGTGAGGAAATCAATCAAAAGAGTTCATACTCCAGTGAAATAGAGAACTCTCTACCCTCACACATGGAAGAAGAGGAAGACGCAAAAACAAAGAAGGAAGATGCCCAAACAAAGGAGGATGATACACAAACAAAGGAGGAAGCCATGCACACTCCATGCTTGCACATTCCAATCATTTTGGAGGAAGTCATACAAGTCCCTTTAATTCTATGCATGCAAGCTCCTAAGAAGAAAAATCTGAATGCACTGCCCACATTTGAATTGAAGTCTTCTCCCACAATACTTGAATATGCTTTCCTTGGTCCTAATGAATCAGAGAGTTGTATGGAAGTTGCTTTTTGATGGGTATCATTTTTCTCTTCATGTCCACTAAAATCATTTCTCTTAACTAACTAGAAGAAGAGGAAGAAAAAGCAACAATCAACCGTCAAGCTAGTGACGTCAAAGAAGCGCTTGTTGGGAGGCAACCCAACAACTAGTATCCTTGGTTTTACAGTTACTTTGGTTTTAATTTTATAGTTATTTTGATTTTAGCATTATAGTTATTTTAGTTTTGGTTTTAAATTACTTTATCTCAATTTTTTTAGAATTCTTCTTGTTTTACATGTGTTTTGGTCATGCAGAGTGATTAGAACAGGAACAGGAGCAATTAAAAGGAAATTTTGACACCCTGGAGTTTTTCTTTGCTTGGAGACAAGCAAACTTTTAAGTTTGGTGTTGTAGAGTGCGCTCTCTGTTTATCTTATCATCAGTGGCACCATGGGGAGATGAATGTTCTTCATGGAGGAGCACAGGTGGAGGAATGAGATGGCCACCAGCATAACTGAGGTGGTTGAGTTCCTTTCATTCTATTTCCCCTTTTGTTTTTATTTTGTTGTCTTCTGTCTTCTGTTTTCTGTTACTTTGATTGCCTGCATGATCTTTAGTACTTTCAATTCTTAGATTTAGTTTCATTCTATTATTTGCTTTTAGTTAAAAAAAATTGACTCATGTACCACTCACTGAGCTTGAATCTAAAAAGAAAAGAAAAGAAGTGATGTATTGCATGAGAAATTGAGTTTATATTTAAGAGTAGTCTTATTTACTTAAATGTGGTGGTGTTATGTGTGATTTTGAATGCATGATATGAACACTTCATATTTAAATTTGAATCAAAGGATGTTGATGCATGAAGAATAGGAATTTAGAGAACTAGTATGAATTCTCTAAATTAAACAAAAGCTTAATCCTTGAAGCAAAAGAAACAGCAAAAAATTTAAAGAAAAGCAAGGTCCAAGGCTCTGAGCATCAATGGCTTGGAAGGTCAAATATGATTAAATTCTCAAAGAGTTGTTTTCCTATCCATATGCTTGTGGTGTAAATGTGTCAAGTAACCCTTGAGACAGAGTACTAAGAGTCAAGATCAACTGCATTTAACAGAGTATGCTAAAGACTTTGAGCACCACTGTCTGGGAGTAATTTAAAGAAAAATCAGAACTAAAAGAGAGTTCCCCAATTAAGTGCTTGTGGTGTTTTTGTGTCAAGTAAAGCTTGAGACAAAGTATTTAAAGTCACGGCTAGACTCAAGGTGCAAAGCACCAAAGAAAAGAGAATGAAAGGAAAATTGATGTTTTCAAGGATTAAACCAAAGTATAAAGACCAAAGAATTCATAATATTATCCGGATTCTAATTCCAAATGACAATGACATTCCTCTTATTCAAAGGATAGTGAAATGCCAAACCTATTCAGAATTACAATGTATAAACTCCACTTTAAGAAGAGATAGGAGCTTAATTGAGTTATCACTTCTCATGCAAATCCACATCCTAAGTTGCAATAGTTTTGGTTGCTTGAGGACAAGCAACAATTCAAGTTTGGTATTGTGATGCGTGAGCATATTTTCTATCTTTTCCTAGTGAATTTGCATTTGAATTATTAAGTTTAATCAAGATTTAAATATCTTTTAGCCACTATGGATGCTACTTTGAGTTGTGTACAATTCTATTTATTTCAGGTAGCATTCGGATAGATTTGATGGAGTTTCTGCAGAAAAAGAGAAGAAAGTGAATGATGCTGTCAACTCTGACCTCCTAGCACTCCAACGGAAATAACTTAAGCTACAGAGGTCCAATTAATGTGATTTTAGTGGCATTAGAAAGCTAACTTCTAGAGCTTTTCAACGATATATAATAGTATACACTTTCTTCCTATTTGGTACAGTGAAGGTGGCGCCTAACTTGGAATTTCCCAACTTCGGCGCCATAGGAAGGGAGAAGCCTCAAGTTTCATTCGGCCAAGGCAGCGCCTAACTTCACTTCCAGTTCAATGGAGAATAATGGTCCCCATGTTTCATCATGGCCTTCACGAGTGTTTTAATTCATTTTGATTAAAACTTTATTTTATTTTAAAATAGGAAAAGATATTATTTAGTTTTAGAAAATATATTTTACATTAATTAGGATTAGATATGAAAGGAAAAAGAATCAGCCCTTCGGGCTCCTCTCTTCTCTCTTATCTCATTCCGCACTTTACAGTTTTTAGAATCCTTGTTTTCTCTCTGAACCATGAGCAACTAAACCTCCACTGTTAAGGTTAGTAGCTCTGTTTATTCAATGGATTAATACTATTACTATTCTATTTTAATTCATGTATTTATTTCAATTTCAAGAATTATTTTCATTCTTTATCTTATGAATCTGGGTAAAACGGAAGTATGACCCTTGTTCTAATTGAGTTCTTGTAAAACTTGGAAAAGCTCTTTGCTTGAACAACAGCTTGAAAAGAATTTCTCCTAAATTTTTAATTATCTGGACTTAACGGGATACGTGACATATAATCCTCTTATATTTGGATAATTAGGATTTCTGTGGCATATAAACTAGAATTGAACTTAACCCTCTAATTGGAATCAAGTGACTAAGGAATTGGCAGTTGATGAAGGTTAGAGGAGACTAAAAAGGTCTAAGGAATTGGGGTTTAGTCACATATAGCTTGCCATGAATTGAATCTTGCATGATTAAAATAGTTGGTAAGAAAAGTTAATCCGGAAACTAAATATCTCTGAAACCTTAAATGTTTTCTCCCATATTATTCAAACACCATTTTCTTTTTTTCTAACTAAGTAAATCACGTAATCATTATTGCTTAGTCCATCAATCCTCGTGAGATCGACCCTCATTCACTTGAGGTACTACTTGGTACGACCCGGTGCACTTGCCGATTAGTTTGTGGGTTATAAATTCCACACCACCAGACAAGGGGGCCAGAATGGGCGTTCAATGCCCATGAAGAGCAACCAAATTTGGCATTAAACGCCACACAGGGTATCCCTAATGGGCATTCAACGACCAAACAGAGCAGCATTGCTGGCGTTGAATGCCAGCAAGGAGGCAGAGACCTGGCATTGAGCGCCAGGAAGGAGGTCCTCTATGGGTGTCCAACGCCCTATGAGGAGCATGAAGCTGGCGTTGAATGCTAGCCAGGAGCAGGAGCTGGGCACAGAATCTCCACCTACCCCATCTTCTTATCTCTTCTACTCACATTCTTCCCTATATACCCTCAACCAATCACATCCATATCTCTTCCCAAAACCATCATAACTCCCACCAACCCCCACCCACTTCAAATTCAAATATTTCCCACCCAATTTCCCCCTCACATTTGAACCCTACCCCATCTCACCCTTATAAATACCTTTTCCTCCAACCCTTCATACACACACCTCATACACTAAAGCCCGAAACATTCTCTCCCTCTTTCTCCCTCTATTATCTTCTACTACTCTTTTCTTCCCTTTTCTTCCATTTTTTTGCTCGAGGACGAGTAAAGATTTTAAGTTTGGTGTTGGAAAAGCCTTGCATTTTGCTTTCCATTCACGTTTATGGCACCCCAAGTCGGAGAATCCTCTAGAAAGAGGAAAGGGAAAGCTATTGCTTCCACCTCCGAACCTTGGAAGCTGGAGAGATTCATCACCAAAACTCATCAAGACCACTTCTATGAAGTAGTGGCAAAGAAAAGGGTGATTTTTGAAGTCCCCTTCAGGCTCAAAAAGAATGAGTACCTGGAGATCTGACAAGAAATCCGGAGGAGAGGTTGGGAAGTTCTAACCAATCCTATCCCGGAAGTTGGAATCTTGATGGTGCAAGAGTTCTATGCTAATGCATGGGTCACTAAAAACCATGACACTAGTGTGAACCCACATCCCAAAAATTAGAACACCATGGTCTGAGGGCGACCCTTGGATTTCAGTCCAGAAACTGTAAGGTTGGTGCTCCATTTGCCAAGAATGCAAGGAGACCCACATCCTTACACTAGAAGAGTCAATTTTGATCAGAGGCTAGATCAAGTCCTTTCAGACATTTGTGTGGAAGGAGCTCAGTGGAAGAGGGATGCTCAAGGCAAGCCTATCCAATTGAGAAGGCTTGACCTCAAGCCCGTAGCTAAAGGATGGTTGGAATTCATCCAACGCTCCATCATCCCTACTAGCAATCGGTCAGAAGTGACCATTGACAGAGCCATCATGATTCATTGCATCATGATTGGAAGTGAGGTAGAGATACATGAGGTAATACCTCAAGAATTGTACAAGAAAGTTGAAAAGCCTTCCACCTTAGCAAGGTTGGCGTTTCCCTACCTTATCTGTCACCTATGCAATTTAGCTAGAATTGTCATAGAAGGAGACATCCCATTGAGGAGGACAAGCCCATCACTAGAAGAAGGATGGAGCAAACTAGAGAGCCTACACATGCACTCCAACAAGAGCATGTGGAGCTGCCTCAACAAGAAATTCCTAAGATGCCTCAAGGGATGCATTTTCCTCTCCAAGGCTATTGGGACCAATTGCCTACTTCTATAAGAGAATTAAGCTCCAACATGGATCATTTGAGGATGAGACATCAAGAGCATTCCACCATCCTCTATGAAATAAGAGAAGATCAAAGAGCCATGAGGGAAGAACAACAGAGACAGGGGAGTGACATAGAAGACATCAAGTGCTCAATTGGATTCCAAAGAGAGAGTAGTAGCCGCCGTCACTAAGGTGGACCCGTTCCCTAAATCCCCTATTGCCTATGTCATTTTTTCTATTTTCCATGAATTTTGTCTTATTGTCTGTTTCTTATGCATGATCATCTTTATCTTATGTCTTAAAGCTATGAAATATTCCATATATCTCTCACCATACTTGAAAGAACATTTTAATTGAAAAAAGAATAGGGAGATACTTAAATTTCGAGTTATATAATAAGAATAGTTCAATTATCTTAATGTGGTAGCATTGCTTTTACTTTCTGAATTCATGAATGAACAGCGCATTTTTTATGTTGGAGTTAAGAATGTTAGCTTTTAAAAGAATGATGAAAAAGGAAAAGTATTATTGGTGATCTGAAAAATCCAAAAATTTCATTCTTGAAGTAAGAAAAAGCAGCAAAAAGCAAAAAGCAATAAAAGAAAAAAATGCATAAGCGAAAAAAAAAAAAAGAAAAAGAGAAGCAAGCAGAAAAAGAAAAAGCCAATAGCTATTTAAACCAAAATGCAAGAGCAAGGGTCCAAGGCTTTGAGCATCAATAGTTAGGAGGGCCTAAAAGAAACAAAATCTTTGGCTAAACAGTTCAAATGAGCTGCTTCCCTAACTATATGCTTGTGGTGCGAAGGTGTCAAGTGAAAAGTTTGAGACTGAGCAGTTAAAGTCGTGATCCAAAGCAAAAGAGTGTGCTTAAGAACTCTGGACACCACTGGCTGGGGATTCTAGCAAAGCTGAATCACAATCCGAAAAGGTTCACGCAGTTAAGTGTCTGTAGCGTTTCTGTATCCAGTGGTAATACTAAAAAATAAAGCACTTAGGGTCACGGCCAAGACTCAAAAGAAGCTGTGTTCAAGAATCAAAAAGAACTGAACTAAGAGAGTCAATAATATCATTGATGAAAGGAATTTGTTGTGTCAGTATAGAATTTCTCAATTGAAGTCTCGTTGCAAGTATAGTTCTAAACCAACAAACAATCCTCAATCAAAATTTTGTTTGTCACAAGTACAAATCCCAATAGAAATTTACCGAAGTATTCAAATCTCGGATCGTCTCACAAGGAATTGCAATGAAGTGCTCAATTATTGGCTATGAAAATGCAACGGGGGTTTGATTTGTAATTGGCAAGAAAATATAAAAGCAAAAAAGTAAATGACAATTAACTAATAAAGGAAAAGAAAATAACTCTTGGCTAGACATAGGTAATTGAGATCACCATCCTTGTCTACAAACTATATCTTGACAATTATGAGGAACCAAGCTCATTAAATGTACTTCTATGCTTGAAGTATGTCAAATGGCTTGATCAACATCAATCCACAAGTCCTAACCTAGCTACGAATTGACTTAGTAGTAGGCTAGTGTCAATGGTTATCAAATTGACCACCAAAGGTTCTCAAATCACTAATTCATTGAGACCCAATGACTCAAGGTCACTTAATTCCCTTAGCCTAGGCCAAGAGTAAAGAAAACTACCCTAAAACTAGTGCAAACATTTTATCAAACACCTAGAGTGTAATAAATGTAAACATCATAAAATGCAAGAATTAACAAAACCCACAACTAACATAAGCAAGAATTCAACAATAACAAGTGAAGTAAACATCAAAAGGCATAGAAATATAAAATTGGATGAGAAGAAATTGAGATCCAACAATTATTCATAAACATAAAAGAGAGCAAAATAAGAAATTAACAAGAGAAACTAAGAAGATTAAGACAATAGAACACTAAAATATAAAGAGAATTGAAATCAAAATAAGAATTGAAAGATAAATTTGAGAGAGATTAACCTAACTTTACCCTAATTTCTATCCTAAATCTAGAGAGAGGAGAGAGCCTCTCTCTCTAGAATTCTACCCTAAAACATGATGAAAAACTAACCTATGACTACTTAGTTCATTCCCCCTTCAATCCTTGGGTTCAATAGCATCAGAAATGAGTTGGATTAAGCCCAAAATGTCTTAGAAATCGCTGGCCACGAGTTGCTCAAGATGGCTCACACTGATCCTGCGACACGTGCACGTGGAACGACGCGTATGCGTCACCAAACGCAAGGCAACTATGGCAAATTTTAGAATAAATGACCATTTGTACCCATGAGAGATGAAAACGCTGACATTTGTACCCATGATAGCTTGAAACTAAAGTTATACCCATGATAGATGCTCTCCGTGTGACAAAAATGCCCTGACTTAGATCTGAGCTTAGTTCGTGGAAATCCGATCCTAGGTGGCACTCCCTTCCTTATCTTCAACCCCTCTCTCTCTCTCACTCACACACTCTCTCTCTCTCTCTCTAACTCTGCACTTCGACTTCCCTTTCTCCACCATTCACACCTCCGCACTCTTCACTCTCCAAATCCCACTCTGGCCCCTTCTTCCTCAACACTCGCTCCCTCACCATCCACTCTGCCCTTTACGCCGACGAAGCCATCATCTTCTCCCTCCCCACCACCTCTAACCCCATCAAGGATACCCTCCTCACTCTCATGCTTTCCAACCACTATTCCTTTATCCTCACCTTCTCCACCTCCCCTTCTTCTTCCGTACTCCAACGGCTCTTTCCTCCACAAATCTGCAACGGCTCTTTCCTCCACAAATCTGCAACAAAACCCACCCACAAATCCTCAGCATCCCTTCTGAGCTCTTCGAAAAATATGACTAGGAAAGGTTTGATCTTTTGGTGCTATCGCCGAGTTTCCCTTACAGCGGAATGGAGAATCCAAAGATGGTTGTCACAGGGTTTTGGAGGTGAACCAAGGAAGAGTAAGATTTGAGCTTTACCTCTCACAAAATTAGGGTATTCAGGGTTTTGCTGGAGCCATTGTTGGCATTGTTGATCCCAATCGGAGATCTTAGGGCCTAGGGAGAAGGCGGCGGTGGCGTTGGGACTGAAAGGGGTGTCGTTGTCGTCGGGGTCGGAGTCAGAGTGGATCTCAGCGAGAATGCGGTTGGTCTCCTCGATGAGGCTCTGGTTGCGGCATCAGCATCGGAGGAGGAGAGGTTGACACCGATGGTGCTGGAATGAATGAGAGAACTCATGCTTTATCTGTGAACTAATACTATATATTGATACCCTTTATTGTAAAGATTCTGTTTTTGGTTTTTGGATTTGGATTCTCTCATTTATGAGTTCTCCGATGAGAATGGTTGTGTGAAATACTGAATATGGTTCTTATTTTTGTTTCAATCACAGATTGCTTTCGTAGAACTAGTTGATTTTTCGAGAACCAAGACTTCCATTTTTGGATAAAAGCAAGTCTCTTTGAATTCTTTGCCTTGAGTTTTTTACTCCGAAGGATTATAAGAACTAGAAAAGTATAGGAATTGGTCTAACGAGAAGGTAGATAGAATTCAAGAGCTTTAGCCATGTCTATGGCATTACAATGGGTTGTTACCTCCACCAGCTTAGAGGTCTCGAGCTCCATGGGTTTTCTTGACTCTGTCCGAGAGGTGAGGCTCTTAGATTCTTCCAAGTTTATGTCCCGGGACTTTGGTTCAATTCAACCAAAGAGGGGTTGAAGAGTATCAGTGAGAGAGAGAGGGGTTAAAGATAAGGGAGGGAGTGCCACGTAGGATCGGATTCCCACGAACCAAGCTCATATCCAAGTCAGGGTACTTCTGTCACACGGAGAGCATCTATCATGGGTATAACGTTAGTTTCAGGCTATCATGGGTACAAATGTCAGCATTTTCATCTATCATAGGTACAAATGGTCATTTGTTCGCAAATTTTATATCATTTTGAAGCCACAGATGTTAGCTTTCCAACACAACTAGAACTGCCTCATTTGGAGCTCTGTAGCTCAAGTTATGATCGTTTTAGTATAAAGAGGTCAAGATTGACAGCTTAGCAATTCCTTTATTTCTTCATGAGTTCTTCCACTTTGCATGCTTTTTCTTCATTCCTTCAATCCAATCTTTGCCTTCTAAATCTGAAATCACTTAACAAACATATCAAGGTATCGAATGGAATTAAAGTGAATTAAATTTAGCTATTTTAAGGCCTAAAAAGCATGTTTTTATACTTAAGTACAAATTAAGGAAGAATTACAAAACCATGCTATTTTATTGAATAAATGTGAGAAAAGTTGATAAAATCCCCTAAATTAAGCACAAGATAAACCACAAAATTGGGGTTTATCAATCATCTGGATTATAAGTTCCTAAAGATGCCAATTATTCTAAGCTTCAAAGGAAAGTGAGATGCCAAAACTATTCAGAAGTGAATAGCTACTAGTCCCGCTCATCTAATTGAAATTGAGCTTCATTGAAAACTCTGAGATTTATTGTATTCTTCTCTTCCTTTTAATCCTACTTTGTTTTTGATTTCTTGGGGACAAGCAATAGTTTAAGTTTGGTGTTCTAATGAGCGGATATTTTATACGCTTTTTGGCATCATTTTCATATAGTTTTTAGGGTAAAAAACCTAAACAAGCCAAAGTCAGAACAATTTAACACAAATAAGCCAAAGTAAAATCTGATTCATCAATCAACCAAAGCACAATTACATGTAGTTCGAACCTAGCTGCTTCGAACTCAGTTTACATGTAATTCGAACCATGTAGATTCGAATTAATCATTGACACCCAAAGCCACATAATTCGAATTCAGCTGATTCGAATTACACAGCATCATGTAATTTGAATCATGTTGATTCGAACTACTTCTATGCACGCCATGCAACGTAATTCAAAATGGCTTAATTCGAATTACATAAAGTGTATTTCGAACCAGGCTGGTTCGAATTATAAAAGAGCAGAGTTGTATATATATGGTGTGGACGTGAGTTGCTCTCATTAGAGGGGTAAAATGGCTAGTGAGGAGAGTTTTGTAGTGTTGGTTCACCACAAAGGATCGATTAAGAGGAAAACATGTTCTGGAGTGAAGTTCCTCTCTGTATTATCGTGAGGCCTACGACTAGGTATGATGACCTTGTTAGCTCTGTACTGCTGAAACTTGGTCTGGAAGGTGTAAAACGGATTAAGAAATTTTTATATCGCATTCCAATCACAGTGCTCCAAGAAACCGTGAAGTATGATTGTTTCACGATCGGGAGTGATGAGGACTTGCAGGTCATGTTTCATTGTCGCCGGCAGTTTCCGGAAGCGAGGACACCAGAGTTGTTGGCAAAGTTGGTTGATGTGGTATCCAGCTCGGGGGATTCGAACTGAAATACCCCCATGGTAGCCGTTTCTAGCTCCAGACCTGCCGTTGCTTCTTCCTCCGTCCCTGTGTACGAGCCATCCGTCCAGCCTGTCACCTCCCCTTCGTTCGCTGTTGATCTCAAGGGTAGTGTAGGTGACGAGGTTGGAATAGGAGAATTTCGGCCTACCTCTTTACAGTGTGCTGCACCGGCTGGGGTTGGAGATGGATTGTTGGATGATCCAGAGGATGATGATGTGGAGCCGGATATGATTGCTGATGACAGTGGCGATGATATCGGACCAAGTGAGCCTGCAGGGGCGGGAGGTGGTTCTAGCTCTGGCACACAGCAGTACCCTCCACATTTTTCATCTTTGGACTTGGATGCCATGAGGCAGAAACGGGGTTCCTGGGCAACCTGCTGGATTTGGCGCTAGAGATGCGAAAGGGTTTGCAGGTCTGACAGAGTTCCTGGTTGGTCAGCAATTTCAGGATAAATATGAGGCCCTGTTAAGTGTCAAGACTTACAGCATCCGTCGAGGGGTACAGTACAAGGTAGTGGAGTCTGACTATCGCCGGTATGTGGGCAAGTGTTCTGAGTTCGGGAACGGGTGCACATGGTTGATTCGGCTAAGTCTCTGGCAGCGCAAGGGGGTTTGAGAGGTCAAATGGTACAATGGACCGCATACGTGTCTCGCGACCTCCTTCTCTAGCGACCACAGGAGTTTGGATTATCATGTGATCTCGGCATTCATTATGCTAATGGTTAGGGCTGATGCATCTGTCAGCATCAAGGTGCTCCTAAATGCCACGGCCGCACACTTTGGGTTTAGGCCGACGTACAGGAGGGTCTGGTTGGCGAAGCAGAAGGCTGTTGGGCTCATCTATGGTGACTGGGATGAGTCGTACAACGAGCTCCTTAGGTAGGTGTTAGGAGTCCAGTTGACGATGCCTGGTACTATTGCAGTCCTTAGGACGAGCCCTGTTCGAGTTGGTGGACAGCTGGACAAGTCTCAAACTTATTTTCAGAGACTGTTCTGGACGTTTCCATCGTGTATCGAGGTATTCTATCATTGCAAGCCGTTGGTTAGTATTGACGGAACCCATCTGTATGGCAAGTATGGGGGAATGTTGCTTGTCGCGATTGTACAGGACGGGAACTCCAACATACTCCATGTTGCATTCGCACTAGTCGAGGGTGAGAATGTCGAGTCCTGGTCCTTCTTTCTCTCCCACCTGCGTCAGCACATGACACCGCAGCCGGGTCTGCTGGTTATATCGGATAGGCATAATGGCATCAAGGCCGCGCTTGAGGCTCCGGACGGAGGATGGCTACCTCCTTCTACATACCGGGCATTATGCATTCGACATGTAGCAGCAAATTTCGCCCTAACCTTCAAGGGCAAAGACGCAAGGAGGCTTCTTGTGAACGCGGCATATGCTAAGACCGAGGTAGAGTTCGATTACTGGTTTGATATTCTGCGGTCTGAAGACCCGGCGATGTGTGACTGGGTGAACCGGATTGAGTATTCCTTATGGACACAGCATTGTGATGAGGGCCAGAGATTCGAGCACATGACGACGAATATATCTGAGTGTGTGAACTCAATCCTCAAGGGTTTCAGAAACCTCCTTGTGTACTCGCTGGTGAAGGCAACATACGGAAGGTTGGCCGAACTATTTGTCCGCAAGGGGAGAGAGGCTGAGGCCCAGCTGGGTACCGAACAACAATTCAGTCAACACTTGGTGAAGTGTATCGAGGCCAACTTGAAGACAGCGAGGTGCTTCACGGTGACTTTGTACGACAGGGATAACTCGGAGTTCACCGTCGTAGAGACGACTCCGACTGGTTTGTTCTCACTGGGTAGCTACAGGGTCTCACTTGGATCTCAGACATGTGACTGCAGCTACTTCCAGGCACTTCATTTCCCGTGTCCGCACGCACTGGCATGCTATGCCTACTCACGGCTTACTTGGCATCCTTACATCCACCTGGTGTATCGTCTTAGTTCGATTTTCAGTGTGTATCGGATGGGATTCACACCTCCCATTCCAAAGGGTTTCTGGCCACCATATGACGGGCCGACAGTGATCCCAGACCCGAACAAGAGGCGTGCGAGGGAGGGTCGTCCGAGGTCCACTCGGATACGGACCAATATGGACGAGGCATATCCGAACCGGCCAAAGAGATGTGGCCTTTGTCGGCAACCCGGACACACACGTCGGTGTTGCCCACAGGTCGGAGGACCAGAGCATACAGGGGGACATGAGTAGATATCTTGTTAGCTTTGGGACTTTTTTTATTTCACTTTGGCATTTAGATTCCACTGTTATAGGTTTCCTTAGTTGTAGTTGATAACTGATAGAATTTGCTAAAGTTAATGCGATGTACTTTGCATGGGATAATAAGTAATGAATATGTTCCGTTTCCGAATTTTTGTGTGAAATGTCCGTTGAATACAAAAGACATTAAATAAATCCACAAATTAAATGAATACATGATGGGGAAAATATCCTAGAAACTGAAAGAAACGATGAACAGCCATTTTCAAAGTATTATATCATGATAAAGCAACAACATACTGAAACATAAATAATCAAAGTACAAGTTGGATCATAGAAGTACATCAAAGACAATAATAAAAGACAATAATAAACATTGCTAACATACAACAATGAACATGAACAAAAGTCATACAATATACATCAATCATCTAAACAGATGCGAACCAGTGAAGCAACGACGGGGAACCCGTGTCCTGTGGCCTCTCCGGATAAGCGGCTCCTCGTCCTCGATCTCATCTTCGTCCTCATCCGGGGCAGGCTGTGCAGGTGGCCTAGGCTGGAGGGGTGCCTCAGACGGCCCAGCAACTGAATGTGACGCAGTAGTATAGGCGGAAGGAGGGGTACCACCCAATGCAAAATGGTCAGCAGCAGGCATCGTAGGAGGCTCGTTTAAATCGACATCTAAAGGTGCATGTGTGCCGGAGCTCTGACCACGCCGACGGGCGGCATCATCCTCCTGCATGATGGCAGTAATCTCATCTAGAAAGTGTGACCCTCCGAAGTCCGCATCAAACCCATCACCTGCTAGGAAGTATGAAAACATTGTCCCCGGGCTAACCCATGGCGTAATCTCCTAGCGGCCCTAACCCAAGTCCATCATCACCCTGGTCAGCCCCGTCACCCATACCGGACCCGTACCACTCGCCTCTATGCCTGCCCTAATGGGGACTAACACCCCAACTGCAGCATGCCCACCAGCGTCCCCCCCCCACGGGCCCGTGCTGATCTCCATCGTCATCATCACCGTGAACATCCGCCGCATCACACCCTCTTTGTCTACCTCCGTGCCCACTTCGTCTTCCTCCACGTCGACCGTCCGTGTCACCCTCGTCCATAGCCTGGTCCAGCCACCTCCACTCACGCTGGCTACGTCGTGTCCCCACACGAGCTCTCCTCTCGACCCGACGCCTATCCGGCACGTCGTCCACATGATCCATATCAGGAAATCGCCCAGCACCCCTCTGCGACGCCTTCACAAGAATAGGAACGGCTCTCAGATTCCCCAAATACATCTCTGGTGATAAGAACCTCTTTCTATGTTGACTCCACCAATCCAAGAAGTCATGTGAGAGTCCAGGGTCTGCAACAACATCGAACCGGAGAACATGGTCCGCACGGCTCTCCCAATGAAGATGCCAGAACTGCAAAGTGGATGGGAACCAACGATCACCGCCTCTCCCGTCCTTCGACATCAGAAAGTCGATGTTCAGGGCCGGCTGTAGACGGGGCTGGACTCCGCCGAACTACGGTAAAACCCTATCTATCTGATGCCACTCTATCACGGAAAAGTATATCAGTGACATCACAGCCCGCCACATCGCCGTATGACGAGGCTCCAACACCTCTGGATGCACAACCTGCAGTACCTCGGGGGAGCTATACGGCATCCAGATAAACTGCAAAAAGATTCCAACATTGTCAGCCCAACTCATGCTCCAAAGTCATAAGGTTTAATTAATTAAATAAACATAGTCGGTTGGTATACTCACATCCCTGGCCTGTAACATGTCTATCCTCAGTCTCCACATCTGCACTCTAGGTCCCTTCTCGCTACCGGAAGGGTTGTAACCTGACCACCAGCATCTCACATCGGTGTTATAGCTAATTAAAAGTGTGACAGATTTGTATAACATAACAAGCATACATGGAATTAGCTATTTTAACTTGAAATAGAAAAGTCCGAGTAAGGTACCTCGAGGCCAACGGCCAGCTGCACGTATCATACCCAGTAGTGCCTAAACCTAGGAAAGCGCCAAAAGATTCAGGACTAAAGTAACTGAAGTGGGCTCGCTAACTTCACCACATGTCTGTTTGCCACTCGGCACATGCACCGATACAACCATGCTAGTGCTACAGACCCCCAGCTGTAGGTACCCATCTCCTCAAGCCTATCTACATAGGGAAGCCATCTGATGTGAATGCAGTTGCCGGACTTGTCAGCAAACAGCTGAGTACCCAACAACATCATGATATAGGCACGAGCAAAGCGCCGCACAGTCTCCTCATCGGCTCCAGCGGGGCACTCCCCAAAAGTCTCCTGGAACCAGTTGCAGTTTACAGCGAACTTCTGAACTTGGCTCAGAGGAGGAATCACTCCAAGCAACTCCTGGAACCACACCCAAGCAGGACGGCCACCCTGGATGTATATCTAGAAATCTATAAGGCAACCACTGACATAGCGCCCGTCCACTGGCAACCCCAACTGGTACACCACGTCCTGAAGTGTGATCGTGCACTCTCCGAACGGCATGTGGAAGGTGTGCGTTTCCGGACGCCACCGCTCGACGAATGCACTGACAAGGGGCTCATCTAATCGGAACCATCTATCGTTCAGTCTCGCAAGATGGTATAATCCGGCCATCTGCAAGTACGGAATGTATCTCTCATCTAGTCGCATGCCCTGCTGCCGTGCATGCTCGAGATACAACACTGAGGCTGCACATTACATGGACCGCATAATTATAACCACTTCCAAAATCACAAAAAAAAACAACTAACAACATAAACCACTTATGGAAACCACTAACAAAAACCACATACAAAAGCGATATAATAAACTACTACCAAAACCACATGCATAAACCGCTAACATAAACCGCATACATAAACCACGTGCAAATCCACTTTCAAAAAACACATGCAAAACCACTAACATAAACCGCATACAAAACCACTAAATAAACCACATCTAAGACCACCAACATAAACCGCTAACATAAACCATCAACAAAACTTATTTACAAAACCACTAAAATCAACCGCACGCAATACCACTGACAAAAACCACTAACAGAAACCGCTAACTTAAACCGCCAACCAAACCGCAAACAAACCACTTCAATAAACCACATGCAATACCACCAACAAAAACCACATCCAGAACCACAAAAATAAAGCACCAGGAAAAAAACCACTAACCTCGTCGTTGATGACCCCGGCAATATGAGCCACTCCATCCAACCGATATAGTCTACCTGGATCGTCCCCCATCAGCTAAATAGTCTGCTCGAGCCTTTGTCAGAGCGAATCTGGGTCATTTTCTCTAAGATTTGGTGGGGTCTGAGAGTGGGGAAGTGATCCGAATGGGGTGGATTCAAACTCCTTTTATAGCCAAATCTAGTGTAATTCGAAACAGGTCAATTCGAATTACTACTAGTGGCAACACAAGGGTAGTTTGAATCAACAAGGTTCAAATTATATAGGGTTTCATGCTCAAGCTAATTCGAATCACTTTGTATCGAATTAACAAGCTGTAATTCGAATTGCATCAATTTGAACTATGTTGAATTCACGTGTGCATGTAATTCAAATTGCATCGATTCGAATTATGTATGTTTCACGTCTGCATGTAATTCAAAGTAGCTTGTTTCGAATTACATTCAATTCAAGTTCGACATATGCTGATTCGAACTACATGAATTTGTGCAATGGTTGATTGGTGAATTAATTTTTATTTTGACTGATTCATGTAAAATGTTTCTCCCCATGGCTTATTTATGTTTTTACCCTAGTTTTTATTATGTTTTGTTTAGGTTTTATTATATTTTCATAGGTTTTAGTGCAAAATTCATATTTTTGGATTCTACTTTGAGTTTGTGTATTTTATGATGATTTCAAGTATTTTCTGGCTGAAATCGAGGAGTTTTGGCAAAGTCTGATCAAATATAGAGAAAGGACTGTAGATGCTGTCAGATTCTGACCTCCATGCACTCGAAAGAGAATTTCTAGAGCTACAAGTCCAAATGGCACGCTCTCAATGGCTATGGAAAGCTAACATCCAGGGCTTTCTAGAAATATATAATAGTTTATACGTTTCTTTAGAAATAAAGGCCCAAAACTGGCATTCAACGCCAACCACCAACCCCATTCCTAGTGTCCAACGCCCAAAAGGGAGCAGCTGGTGTCCAATGCCCATTTAGGAGTCCAAAGCTGGCGTCCAATGCCCAAGAGGGAGTACCAACTCGTGGCTTCACTCAAGGTCAGCCCAAACACTCACCAAGTGAGCCCGGAAAGTGGATTTTTGCACTACAAGACTAGTTTATCTTATTTCTATAATTCTTAGTTATCAGATTAGTATATATAGAACAAAGATCACCCTTGTTCAGGACTTTTAACCTGATCTTCTTCCCCCACTTTTACTTTCGAACATTATTATACAGTATGAGTCACTAACCTCCTAGGTTAAGGTTAGGAGCTCTGCTGATTCTTATGGATTAATAATATCACTATTCTATTTCAATCTATGCTTGATTCCATTCTAAGATGTATCTTCATTCTTCATCCTAATGAATTGGGAGTGTAACTTGACTGTCATCCATATTTTACATGGGTTCTTGCGAGTCTTTGACGGGATAGTATGGAACCACAAGCTTGATTATACATCTCTTAGACGGCTAATCTACGACTTCGTTGGGTACTTGGAGACATCAGTGCAGCCGAGGTACGAGGCGATTAGGGCCTTTGTAGTATAGGCTAGAACCAGGACACAGCATTCTCTGATCCGAAAGATTCGACCTTGTCTGTGGCGCTTTGAGTAGGATCACCAATGGAATGGACTGCAGGAGCTTCACCCCCCTTCAGATTGGATGACCGCTGACCCGGCATTTGATCTGAAGCAGAGGAGGCTAATGACCACTAACCTGGCGTTAGTCATTTACAGCCTGCCATGGAATGAATCATCAGAAGTTGGAGTAGATGGTGAGAAAAGTTTATCTATAAGGAAGAAGCATCTCCGAAGCCTCAACCATTCTCTCATCACTGATTTCACATCTATCTAGTAACATTTTTTTTATTTATCTATTTTATGCGTTTTTCACAACAACTATCATCTTTTCGAATCGCCTGACTAAGATCTACAAGGTAACCATTGCTTGCTCAAACCAACAATCTCTGTAGGATCGACCCTCACTCACCTGAGGTATTATTTGGACGATCCGGTGCACTTGGCGGTCTATCTGTGCGAATATTATGGAGTCAATTTCGTGCACCATTACCAAAAAAGGTCTATTGTAACATTTCTCATAATATTACTATAGAAGATTTATTGTAACATTTTTACTAAATATTATTAAATCTTTAGAAAAATATTAGTAAAACTCTTTAGTAACATAGAGTATATTTAACATTTGTTAAAATGTTACTAATGTACATAAGTAACATTTTAATATGATTTAGTAATATTTTTTAAATGTTAGTAAAAATTAAGTATGTAGTAGTGTTATTAGTAGATATTCCATTATGGAGTAAGACAAAAATATCTGTGATTATACACTGTGATAGTCAGGCTGCTATTATTAGAGAAAAGAATAAGATTTACAATGGTAAAAGCCGACACATAAGAATGAGACACAACATTGTGAGACAACTTATTGAAAGTTGCGTAATATCCATGAATTTTGTAAGATCAGAAAAGAATTTGGTTGATCTTTTGACGAAACCACTTGCTAAGACACTAGTGAGTGAAACATTAAGGGGATGGGACTGATGCCCATTGAGTAAAACTATATGATTAATGCTCAACCACTCTTATTAGATCTTCTATGAAGATGGTTCAATTTGGTCAACGAAGTCATACAAGTTTTAGGGGTACTGTTGCTTCGTTTGTTTTCTGCCATACATATGAGATGTTTGGTGATGAGTTCCTCCCTAAGATGTAAGACAGTACTAATACAGTTATAATGCTTTATTGTTTCACCATTCATTTGAGATGATTGGTGATGAGCTCCATAATCCCAAAATATGGGGGTAGAAATGTTTACTGTAGTGCATTGTTAATGGATAAGAACAAGTGACAGTGGAGATGAGACCGTCTCTTATGAGTTTGGCCATTTAACTCTAGAACTCTCATGTTATTAGGATATGGTGCATGGTTGTTAAAGCGTAAACCACCAATAGCAGCATTACCTAAGAGAATGTTTTGTGGACTTGTGGATGTACTCTAATCGTTATCTCAGAAGTATAGGTTCAAAGAGTTACTCTACCACATTTATACAAGTTCAAATCCTTTTGGATAATTCATTGATGCAAAATATTCTTAACCTCTTTTTGTTTTAGATTTCTCAAAGTTTGAAACATGTGGGAGATTATTGTGTTTCTAAATTTGTGTTTCAAACTTAGTCCCATATAAAAAGGAGTTATGAAATTTTAAGCGTTTATATATTAGAATTGATTACCTATAAACAAATAAAATTTAATCAAATTGATGGGCCTTCACACATATGGACTAAACTTGCTTATTCTTGGATTTTAATTTTGTAAAATAAACAATTGATTATTGGTCTCCAAATTGTAAGAATAACATTCAATTGTAACATTAAAGTGGATTAATCAACAAGAACCCTAGTGAAACTAGTAAAATTAGCGAAACTAGATGATATAAAAAGAAATAAGCAAACACTACACATATAGTCATTGACACACACAAAATTTCTATCTCTCAACTCCATCTCTCGCTCTCGGAAACTTCAAGGCAAGCTAAACCTTTATTCATATTAGCAAGCTTTGCTTGTAAAAATTTTAATTAAGAAAAAGAACGAGATTGTGCTACTCCCAGTGTTTTAAGAATATTAGTGTGGATTGTATTCTTGATGATCCACGTCTAATCTTAGAAGATTTCCATCGAAGCCATTCCACCTAAGGGTAGGGCAGTAATAAATCCTTATGGACAATGCCTAGCACGATTTGTGGTAAACTCATTCTAATATTTCTTTAATTTATTTGACTACAAAATTTTATGTGTATTTAAAGTAGCTAAAATATTATTTTAGAAATCCATTTTCAAATATTTTGCACCATCAACTCTCCCTCTTTCTAGCTCCTCCATCATATTTGAGTATTCGTCTATCACACAGCCATACCACACCACAGAACACGCCGCCCAGATCACTTTTGTCAAGAAGACTTTTCATACTTCACTTTGAATACTCCATAAACCACCAGACTAATTAACCATCGGCTCTAATACCACTTGTTGGCTCACTATGGGGAGCTCTCAACTACCGGAGAGACTTCGGGAAGGATCTAAATGAGAGAACACAAGATGAGAAAATATCACATCCAACTCAAAACCTTAAGGTGTCAAGTTAATAGCTCTCTCATCTTATAAACTTCTCACTTTTTTTGTTTTTTTCCAATGTGGGAGTAATTCATTACACTCTTCACACTTGCTACTTATGAGTTACTGCTTCAATCCACTGAAGTTCTATATTTCAAACTTTCTGTTGATCAATTATTGGTAGAACAGGGATGAATTCAGGTTGGTAACAACGAAGAAAGGTGACCTCAAAAGTATCCCCGGTTATTGTTGGATTGCGAAACCTCCATAACCAGTATCATTGTAGAGCTTTGCTAGATAATCTATAGTGTGCCACCTGTAATTTTTGGACCTCTAGTACATTTCTAGAATTCTAAACTTTTTAAACAGAAAGGATCTACCAATAACCACAACCACCATCGAAAATAGAAGTAGTCTCATATGCTAGAATGTGATTTAAATTTCGTTGAATTACTATTAGCTTTAGATTAGAATAAAAAACTCTTGATGAATTATTCATGTTTGTTTAGGTTTGAGTTGCATTTGCAATTGACTTTTTCATTACAGAGTCTTTCAATATTAGCACTAGCATTAGAAAAGATACGAATTTAAAAATGTATACAATTGATTGTATGAATTGAAGTTGAAAAAGGTATGTTGATTGACTAGAATGAAGAAAATGAATTAACAAAATGCAATTTTCTTTACTTCAAGTGAAAGCAATAAAACTCCTAATGAATTAAAATTTATCCAATCTCTATTTTCATTTTTTTCTATTACTATTTTTCTCATTACTAATATTTAAATTGTCAGTTACTTCCTAATTACTATTATTTTTGTGTAGTTTGATTCTAGTATAGTTCGTTTTTCGATAATTATCTTTTGATGAATTATACTTTGGCACTAAAAGAATAAAAAAAGTAGGTACTTGCAAAAGATATTCTGACGCTCAAATCAGTGTATAAACAATGAGTTCTTTCTTAAAAGTAATTCTCAAATCAGTCTCATACCGTTTCTTTCTAGTTACTCCTTTATATAATCGGAGTTAGTATTAGGATTTGTTCACCATTTTTAAATTATATTAATAATCAATAAATTATATTAGAACGTTTTAACATTAATTGATCAATCTCATAATATTTAGAGCTGAGTTATAATATACAATTGATGGCTGATCTATAATATTTAGAGTCGAGTTATAATATGTAACCCATCTATAACGTTGACGGACGTTTAGGCTTATTATTCATTGTTAACGTCACCTTGAAGAAGCCCAAATTTCAATTTGTTACCTACCCGCCTAAATATGTCTTTTCGACTTTGTTTCTATTTTCTAAACATCATTATACCTTTCTAATTGACTTTTCAGTAATTTACCAAAAAAAATTAAAGTGCAAACTACTATAAATTTACCAAATTCAGTGGTCATTAAAGTGCAAACTACTATAAATTTACCAAATTCATTTATGTGGACCTTTAAAGTCTTCATGCCACATTTCTATCATAAATACCAGAATAAACATTTAATTTAAATTAGTTTTCAAAAAAAATTTATTATTCTAAAAGTTTTCAACAATTAGAAATACCTTCAAATTTTTGCTAACAACTAATTCTCCATATCTTAAAAAAATAATACTAGGTATATAAAAAATTAATCACTCATATAAAATATATATTAAAAATAACTTAAATAATATACGTATTCATATATAAATACACGGTGATTGATTTAGTGACCATTTTTTATGTAAATAGAATTTTTTTTTCCTAAAATAACACTTTGGAGATTAATGTAGATCATGGAGTCAAAATTCGAACTCCATTTTGGATTAATTGAAAATTCATGGGCTGGGAATTATGAGTAAAATTTTTGGGATTATTTTAGTCTTTTACTAATGTTTGTACATTTTTTTTAACGAAAAGAAGTTGAATTTAAATATTTCTAAGATAAACACTTGTAGTATATAAAGAGTTTTGAATTAGCAGATATTTTATATTTAATATAGTTTTGAATTCAAATCAACATATATTTTTGTTTCGAGGTGTACTTAACGAGTCGTGAGTAAATAAGCTTTGGAAATGAAGTTGGAGACAGAGTCGAAAATAGCTTCAAGTTGGCTTTGGGACGACGGATTGATGGGGTATTTTTAAAGGACTTTGATGCTTAAATTTGTAAGAGTCTAAGCAAAATAAATGTAAAATGGATCGAAAAATACCTGAAGTGTTAAGAGTATATTTATAGAAAAAAAAATCATCGCCTAAAGAGATCTTATCTGATAATAAAAAAGTTATTTTTTTTGAAGGGTATTTATAAATTTTATTAATTAATAATATTAATATTATTGATATTATTATTAATATTATTAATATTAATAAACGGTTACTAACTGTTTAGTACTATTTGGTTGAAGGGACACAACTTTTTAAGAATTGTGTATGTTTAAAATATTGTGCCTATTGGCTAAAGGGACACTACTCTTTAAGGATTTTGTATGTTCAAAATATTGTGTTTATTGGCTAAAGGGATACAACTTTTTAAGAGTTGTGTATATTCAAAATATTATATCTATTGGCAATAGAAAAGACACAACTATTTGTATACGTAAGTAATCATAATTGTTACGTGCAATATGTATAAATAAGTCCTTATCCACTATTTCAGATTTGTAGTACTAAGTGTACAATTTACTCAACCATTAAGAGGTTTTCTTTGTTCAAGAGAGTTGAGAATTTCTTACTATTACTAATTAAGAAATTCTTAGGTTTCATTGTATCCTGGGAGAGTATTGTCATCAACCCTATAGCAACTAAGTGTGGGGACAAATATCTCTCTAAAGAAAGCGATCTAATCGTGCCTTGAAACCACTATACAAATATAAGATTTTGTCATCTTACCATCTTCATATACCCAATAATTTTAGAGAGATATTTCTTGAAGATGGCACAAGATCAAAACACTACGTTTAAGGTCATGAATCAAGAGTTTGTCAAATTAGATCGCTTTGATGGAACGAACTTCAACCGTTGGAAAGACAAGATGATGTTTCTTCTTTCAGTTCTCAATCTTGCATATGTGATTGACCTAAAGACTACACCAATTGCCGATGCCGCTGAAAATTCCACACCGGAAGAGAAAGAAAAGATTGTTCAACTGAAAAAGAAATGTGATGAAGATACTTTTGCATCTCGAGGCCATATTCTCAATACTTTGTCCGACCGACTCTATGATCTCTACATGTCAATTCAATCACCATTAGAGATTTGGAAATCTTTAGAAGAAAAGTACAATACCGAACGACAAGGAACAGATAAGTTTATTATGATAAAATATTTTGAATTTTTTATGAATGATACTATGCCTGTCATGGATCAAATTCATGAATTACAAATCCTTGTAAGTAGACTTCGTGATCTACAAGTGGTGATCCCTGAATCATTACAAGTTGGAGCAATTATTTCAAAATTGCCTTCATCATGGAATGGTTATAGGAAGAAACTTTTACATCTTGGTGAGGACTTCACAATTGAGAAATAACTAAGGCATATACGTATAGAGGAGGAAATTCGAAAACGTGATGTTGTGTATCTTTCTCAAAGTTCTAAAGTAAATCACATTGGTGAAAACAACACCAATAAGAAGAAAAGAAAGTTCTCTAAAGATTCAAAACAAGATAAGAAGAGACAAAGAGAGTGTTATCATTGTTACAAGAAAGGACACTATATCAAAGAATGTAGACTTCTGAAAAAAGAAGCACCAAAAACCAACTTAGTGGAAGAGAAGGATCTAATTGCTATGGTTGTAGAAAAAGTACAAAACATGCATATTGGCATGGTTACAGAAGTTAACATAGCAACACAAGGAAAATCACTTGAATGGTGGTTAGATTCAGGGGCTAATGTTCACGTTTGCAATGATCACAACCAATTCAAAACATATGAAGAAGTGAACAATAGAGAGGTCTTAATGGGCAATGACAACTCAGCCAAAGTTTGTGGTCAAGGAACTGTTGAATTGAATTTTACATCTGGAAAGAAATTAAGTCTAATAAATGTACTTCATGTTCTAGATTTGAGAAAAAAATTTAGTTTCTGCTAGTCTCTTGAGTAAGAAAGGATTCAAAGTTGTAATGGAATCTGATAAAGTAATCTTGCTTAAGAATGATGTATTCGTAGGAAAAGGATATTGTACTGAAGGCATGTTTAAACTTAGTATTACTAAAGTGAATGTTTCCTTGTATGTTATTGATTCTTGTGATTTATGGCATAGTAGATTAGCACACTTAAATTACAAATCAATTGAATATATGCAAAAGAATAACTATATTGATCTTAGTAACAAGGATTTTAATAAGAAATGTGATATTTGCATACAATCCAAAATTACTAAGAAACCTTTTCCTAAGGTTGAAAGAAATACACATTTATTAGAATTGATTCATAGTGATATTTGTGAGCTAAATGGCAATATTACTATAGGAAAAAAAAGATATTTTATAACCTTTATTGATGATTGTTCTATATTTACTTATGTGTATTTGCTTAGAAATAAAGATGAAGCTTTTGAAATGTTTAAGAAATATAAAATGGAAGTAGAAAATATGCATGATAAGAAAATAAAAGTTCTTCGTAGTGATCGAGGTGGAGAATATTTTTCTAATGAATTTGATCACTTTTGTGAATTACATGGTATTGTGCATGAATCTTCTGCTCCATATACTCCGCAATAAAATGGTTTGGTGGAAAGGAAAAAACCGTACCTTAGTAGATATAGTTAATTCAATGTTACTAAATGCAAAATTGCCTTACAATTTGTGGGGTGAAGCATTATTGACATCATGTCATATCCATAATAGGATACCATCAAGACATAGAAAGGTTTCTCCTTATGAAATTTGGAAAGGAAGGAAACCTAATTTAAATTATCTTAAAGTGTGGGGGTGTTTAGCCTTTTATCGAGTTCCTGATCAAAAGAGAATCAAATTGGGGCCAAGAGCCATAAAAGGCACTTTTATAGAATATGCTCAAAATTCTAAAGTATATAGAATATTAGACTTAGTGTCTAATATAGTTGTTGAATCAAGAGAAGTAAAATTTATTGAAAATAAATTTATCAATGATTCAACTTCTAATTCAGAGTATCTCCAAAATGATACTAATATTTCACAAGAAATAAATAATCAAAATAATAAACGTCTAAGTGACAAAGAGTTGATTGAATCAAGGAAGAACTTGAGAGTAAAAAAAGAAAAGGACTTGGGTCCAGATTTTATTTCTTCTCAGGCTATCACCTTTTTGGTAGAAGGAACTAGGAATTCTGTAACAAACAAGATTCCTATTGTTATGAACATAGAGGGTGATCCTCAAATATTCAAAGAGGCTATGGCTTCAAGGGATTCTGCTTTTTGGAAAGAAGCAATAAATGATGAAATGGACTCAATATTATCTAACAATACTTGGGTCTTGGTTGATTTGCCTCTAGGATCAAAGCCTATAGAATGTAAGTGGGTATTTAGAAGAAAGTATAATACTGATGGTTCATTACAAACCTTTAAAGCAAGGTTAGTGGCCAAGGGGTTTAGACAACAAGAAGGTCTAGACTATTTTGATACATACGCACCTGTGGCAAGAATGACTTCTATTAGGGCTCTTATAGCATTAGCATCCATACATAAGCTTCATATACATCAAATAGATGTTAAAACGGCTTTTTTAAATGGAGATCTTAATGAAGAAATTTATATGGAGCAACTGGAAGGCTATGTGCTACCCGAAAATGAAAAGAAAGTTTACAAATTAATTAAGTTTTTGTATGGGCTAAAACAAGCGCCTAAACAATGGCATGAGAAGTTTGATTCAGTGGTGTTATCAAATGACTTCTCACATAATAGTGCGGATAAATGTATTTACTCAAAATTTACTAAAGATTATGGAGTAATCATTTGTTTATATGTTGATGATATGTTAATCATCGGAACAAATTTAGAAGGAATTCGTATAACGAAGGAGTATCTAATTTCTAAATTCAAGATGAAGGATTTGAATGAAGTTGATACAATATTAGGTATAAAGGTGTATAAGAATGAAGTTGGCTTTACTTTAAGTCAATCTCATTATATCAAAAAGGTATTGGAAAAGTTTGATCATCTCACAATTAAAGAATCCAATACGCCGTATGATCCTAATCTTAAATTAGAAGGAAACATGGGAAGACCTATAGCACAATTAGAATATGCTAGTGCTATAGGAAGTTTAATGTATGCAATGCATTGTACTAGACCTGATATAGCATTTGCTGTGTGCAAATTATCAAGGTTTACAAGAAAGCCTAACAATCAACATTGGAAAGCTATAACAAGAGTTCTTGGTTATCTCAAGAAAACCATAAACTTGGGATTACATTATAGTGATTATCCCGCAGTTTTAGAAGGTTATTCCGACGCAAGTTGGATTACAAATCTTAGTGACAACAAATCCACTTCATGATGGATTTTCACCATAGGTGGTGGAGCAATAAGTTGGGCCTCAAAGAAATAAACATGTATTACACATTCTACTATGGAGGCTGAGTTTGTAGCTTTATCAGCCACAGGTAAAGAAGCGGAATGATTAAGAAATCTGTTATATGATATAAAGCTGTGGCCACAGCAGACGACAGCCATTTCAATCTTCTGTGATAGTGAATCAACCATGTTTCGAGCATATAATAAGGTTTATAATGGAAAGTCTAGACATATAAGTTTGAGATATGAATTTGTGAGGCAACTAATAGATGATGGTGTAATTACCATTACTTATGTAAGATCTCAAGGAAATTTAGTAGACCCTTTGACTAAAGGTTTGTCAAGGGATAAAATCAAAGAAACTACTGCTAAAATTGGATTAAAAACTATTATTGCTAAATTATGGGAACCCAACCTTATTCTAGTAGACCACTAGTTTCAAGGTTTAATGGGTAATAACAAGTTATTTAGCAATTGGAGCACTAAGGTATAGGATTTAGTGCTATTTACAATAAATTAGGAGGGTAAGTTTAAACTCTTAATGGAATGATAATATTATCTATCAAAAGATTCCACCTATATGACTATAAGAGTGGTCTAATCGAGAATTTTAGAGGTTTTATTCTCGTAAATATTCATGAAACCAGGATGAGCACAAGACCATATAAGTGCTTAAAATTGTAAACTCTTAAACTTGGAGGGTATAAGTAATGTGTGTGATTTTTATAGGTTTAATCGATTAGACACCTATTACTTCGTTAAAACTTTAAAATTTACACTAAAAGAATGTTTAATCTTAGTGACACATTCTTTATGCATATACTTGTATGATATTTAAATTTTGTAAATAGTGGAGATTGAAAGGTATTTACAAATTTTATTAATTAATAATATTAATATTATTGATATTATTATTAATATTATTAATATTAATAAACGGTTACTAACCGTTTAGTACCATTTGGTTGAAGAGACACAACCTTTTAAAGATTGTGTATGTTCAAAATATTGTGCCTATTGGCTAAAGGGACACTACTCTTTAAGGATTGTGTATGTTCAAAACATTGTATCTATTGGCAATAGAAAAGACACAACTATTTGTATGCGTAACTAATCATAATTGCTACGTGCAATATGTATAAATAAATCCTTATCCACTATTTCAGATTTGTAGTACTAAGTGTACAATTTACTCAACCATTAAAAGGTTTTCTTTGTTCAAGAGAGTTAAGAATTTCTTACTCTTGCTAATTAAGAAATTTTAAGTTTCATTATATCCTAGGAGAGTATTGTCATCAACCCTATAGCAACTAAGTGTAAGGACAAATATCTCTCTAAAAAAAGCGATCTAATCGTGCTTTGAAACTACTACACAAATATAAGATTTTGTCATCTTACCATCTTCATATACCCAACACCCCTGTTGCATGCGAGGTTACATACTACAAAGTGGACAATTACCACACTATAATATACGTAACCGAAGTAGTAAAAAGGGAGTTCTTACTTTCTCTTCAACTCAAGTCAGACCCAAATCGCAGGACTCAAACTCTTATTTGTCCAGATAGGTCAACTCGCATGCCTTGAAACGCCCTGGCCATGGTTTGGCCTCATGCATGAACTTGAGCGAGGCCCATACATGATGAAAAAATTCTATCTTATCCCTTTGTAATATTTATTTAGGTCAGGACATGAATAATTTTCAATATCAAAAACTTCAATTAACCAAATAAAAATTAATAAAACATAACAATATTTTCTTGATAAAATTAAATAAAAAATATCATTTATTAAAAAATTAACAGCAACGCTCAACTTCAAATTTTTCCTGCTTGCCCTAAATTAAACCAGAAAAAAAAAACAAATAATTCAATATTAATCCAACCATCTCCAAGATTCTAAAACACTAAAAGGAATATTAGCCGTTCAATTACTAAGCAAAAGAAATATTCTAACATTAATAAAAAATATTAGCTCAAAATATTAGCTAATATTAATATAAGTATTGGTCTCTTAATATTTTTCTTTAAATATGTTTTGAAATAAATATCTGTAATTAGGATTAAAAATAAGTTAAATTAGTTTATGAGTCGACTCAAACTCGTTTCATTAAAAATTTGATAAGCTGAATTTATAAACTAAATTTAAACTTAAATAAGTTTAATTCATTAATTCGTAAACTAGCTGAATTATACATATTACTTTTAATTATAATAAGATAATTCTGCACAAACACATAATTACAATATTCATGTTTATTAACAATGAAGATGCATTTTTTTGTCATATCTAAATTATAATATTTTTATTTATTTTATTTTAAGCTGAATAGATAACAAGTTTAGTTGAATTATTATTTAAGATAGAAAAGAGTAACATGTCTATATGTTAATATTTTAAAATAACATTTTAACATGTTAGAAACAAGAGACTAATTTGAAGAGTGTATTCAAATTGTCTAAAATGATACGATATAGAATTGTATTTTTAGGGACTAAAAGAATCGTAATAATAAAGACGTAATATTTTATAATAAATATTCAGATATACTAAATAATTCTAATTGATCCTAATTGATCCTAATTATATTCTAACACTTTATATATAATTTTGATATCCAGAAGACATAAACTATAAGATGTATGTTATAGTGTCTATAGTTACAGTGGTTATGATAGTTATATAATTTTAGTAATATTTAAAAAGTATTATTAAAATCAAAATAATATTTTTTAATTTAAAAATAAAAATAAAAAATATTAATATAAAATAATGTAACTTTAATTTTAATAATATTTTTTAATTTTTTTAGCCCCTGTAAACATCATTATTATAAGTATTATAGACTCCACTAAATATAATTAATAGATAGAAACGATATATATATATATATATATATATATATATATATATATATATATATATATATATATATATATATATATATAATTGATAGATTTTTATATATAAGTCATAATTTATTCATATAGAATTATATATTATGATCATGTTATTTGAGTCAATTTTTTATAAATTTTTAGTGAGCCAAAGTTTTATTTTCGTCGATTCTTAATAAATTGAACTAATTTTTATGAGTCAAACTTAAATTTAGTCTGATTCAACTCAATCAAACTTAGTTTCAATTTTACTTGCAATATATAAAGAATTTTGAATTAACAAATATTTTACATTTAATATAATTTTAAATTCAGATTGACACATACATATTTTGAATTTTAAAAACTTCCATCAACAAATCAACAAATAAAAATGAATAAAATATAACAATTTTTTGTTGTCGAAATTAAAAGGAAATATCATTTATTGAAAAATTAACACGCCACACGCAACTTCAAATTTGTATTGCTTGCCCTAAACCAAAAAAGGAAAAGGAAATCAAAGCAAATAACTATGATGCACGGACACGGAGATGGACATGAACACAGACACAAAATACGAGATACGATATTACACAAGATACGTTGACATACTAATTTTAAAATTTTATAATACACAAAGACGCGACATACATATATATAAAATATAAAGTGTTTTTTAGATAAATCGTGATAATATTTTGATATTTTATTGATATTAAAACATCATGTTTTATTTTAATTATATAAAATATTTTTTTGTTAATAAATAATAATATATACTATTTCTAAATTTATTTAAAAAAAATACATGTTAAGAATAATGTTGGACACACTGACACGTGATGGTATTTAGGTGTGTCCAAGTGTGTTCGGCAAATAATTTCTTAGTTTTATTAAGACACGGTTGGACACAACAGACATGCGTGTCGGACGAGTGTCGATGAGTGTCGTGTCCGAAATGTGTCCGACACGCGAACACGGCAACTCAGCGAAATATCCGTGCTTCATAGACAAATAATTTAATATTAATCCAACTAACCATGCTTTAGGCTACATTTGTTTATAAAGACAGGACACTGAAACAGAGATACAGAAACACAAAATTATGTTTAGCAGATAAGATATGAACAGAAACACTGAATTAATATATTTTGTGTTCATCCTGACAAAAATGACATTAAAACACTAATGAAAGACATAATTTATTTTTTATAATTTTTTATTATTCTTATTAATTTTTTATAATTATACTTTTTATTATTATATATTTTTTTTAAATTTTTTAATAAACAAATGAGAATAAATTAAACTTTCATAATTTATTTTAATTTATCATCAAACAAAATATAAAAATACTAATTTTTATATTTCTATCCTTTATATCTTAGCTTGTTGTTATATCTTATCTTATCTTATTCTCAAAACAAAACCAACCTTAGATCCTAAAATACTAAAAAGGAATATTAGCCATTTTGTGCAAATAACCACTAAGCAAAAGAAATACTCTAAACCACATGTGTATGTGCTATTAAAGTCAAAGCATAGAAGCCAATGCTATCATACCAATTCATTGTCGTACAAGGTATGACATATATTGATATATAGCTTCAACCAACTTGCCAACACCTTCCATCATTTAAGTTCGTTTAGTTTGTACGAGTTACACTTCAACCACAAATCAAAAAGTTGTTTCATAAGCTTAATTACCCAAAATTATGATCCTTAAGTGAGTATGTGCTTTAAATTTGTAGGACTATAGTCTATATGTTGATATCATCAATATTTAAGTTTATTGCTACCGTCCACATTGATAACCCAATTTCTATAAGAAGTTGTGCCTATTCTTTAACGAACTTTCTTTAGTATGGTCATTAAAAAGAGCTACCTATAAATCAAATAAATTCATCACGTGGAAATAATTCTCTTCACATAATTTATCTTTTTCTTTAAGTTAATTAATCTTCTTTTGTGTTTATCATATCACAAAGTACATAAGATATATACATCTGATATAAAAGACCTCTAACACAAATATTTAGAGCTTTCATATAAAATAACAGAGTCTGAAAAACTTGCACGATCAGTAACGAAAAATGTATTGTTATGTGTAGAAGATAAAAAAAAATTAAAAATGAATATTTTATGTCTTTTTGAGGCATGAAACTTTTTTGTATCTCTATCCCTATTTTCACAACCAAATCGTAAATTTATATCTCTACTAATTTTATATTTGTATCTCAGAAATAATATTCAAACACAATCTAAAAAAATTAATCCTGCATATAATAATAATAATAATAATAATAATAATAATAATAATAATAATAGTTTCATTTAAAATAAAAAATGCAAACTGCTATGAAGAAAAGTGTGCCAAAGTAATTAATACTATTGTTAGATTTTATTTATTTTTTTTTGATAAATACATAACAAACACTTAAATTTTGTAATTTTTCATGTAAACATTTTTAATTGAGGAACTTAACAAGTATCTTTAGCAAAATCCCTTAAATTATTGTTGATTGTTGTTTCTGCAGCTACACGCCTACACCCCCTTAATTTCTTCTGACAGTTCCCTATTATAGTGTCTCAACGTGTGCATTATTATTCATCAATATTTTTCTGCATTAAGAATTCAAGCCATGTATCATGGCACTTTTAGAGTATTCTATAATAAATACTTGCAACATAGAGTACAAAATTTTAATATGTAATTTTATTATTGTGATTTTTTTCATAAAATGATTCATAATATTTACACATAACATCTTGTATAGAGTTTCGAATAAGTGGAGCGTTTCAAATCTAGTTAAATTAATTTAGTCTGAGAATATATATTAAATTGTATTCAGAGAATGAGAGAGCGAGAGCGAGAGAGAGAGAGCGAGAGAGAGAGAGCGAGAGTCTGGGTGGGAAACATTGGGAGGGGTAGATCTAGGGAACATGACAAGGATCCTAGGGTTTGGAATCGAGAGGAGTATTGGCGATTGGAGAATGAGTCCTTCACCGTTTTTGTGAGTAATCTCCCTGAAGACATATCAAAACGAGAATTGTTCCATTTGTTCAACTGGACGGGACGCATCAATGATATATATTTATCCCAAAAACGAAAAAGCGAAAATATTTACATGTTTGTTTTCATTTGATACACAACGAAAGGAGGGGCGTTGAAAGCTATAGCGGAGATGAATCGATTGCGGCTGAGAGGTAAGAATGTGTTCGTAGGGGAAGCAAAGTATCGAAGATCATCAGGGGTAACTACCACGAGAAGTGGAGAGAGAGGTGCGGGCACACAAAATCCTTTGGCTCGGAAACCACAAAACGAAGTAGTACCGAATGATGCTGGATCATCTGGCCGTGAGTTACGGATGAAGGAAGCCGATAAAGACCCACACAATAATGGATGGACGAAGAAGCTAGAGGTAGCAGTGGCAGAAGAAAATTTTGTTTGGCTGCAGCGAAGCCTTGTAGGGGGGACGACGAAGCCTATTAAATTTGACTCTCTGAAGGAAACGATTGCGAAGAACATTCCTAATGTTGTCCAGGTCAGGAAAATGGGAGCATACAAAGCTCTATTGACTTTCGATAGTGCTGTACATGCTGAAGAAACCTACACGTTGAACATGAATCGCCTACTCCACTTGTTCCACAGTGTTTGGAGGAAGGAGGAGTCGGAACACAGTGAAACTCGTAGAGTATGGCTTGAGTGCTTCGGACTTCCATTACATACATGGTCTGTGGATACTTTTAAAAGGATAGGAGGCCAATGGGGCGAAGTAGTTAGGTGTGCCAGAGAGACAGAATCGTGCAGTTCTTTCACAGTAGGTCGTGTACAGATCGATACGTGTCTAATGGACATAATCGAAGAATGGGTCCATATCAACGTTGGCACCAGGGGATATGATGTTTTCGTAAAGGAAATTGGATATGAGCCGTGTGACCTGCACTATACTGAAAGACTTGGTGATCAAAAGATAATAAACAGTGAACAAAGAAATCACGGCAGAACGAGCAAGGTGCCAGGAGTGGATTTGGTGCAGCGACATCAATATGGTTCATTAGATGAGGGCGATCATGAGGAGGAGTTGATGTTACTGGTAACACGAGGAGAGGAAGATGACAATGGCAGATTAGAAATTCCACACAATTTTTTGAATGAATGGACTGATGACAATAATTACCATAATTGCTTGAAAATCATAACTGATCAAGTAATTACTGGCGATAATCAAGGAATGGCATATTTGGGGGGAGGTACCGTTACAGGGGAGGAGGCAGGGTCTGAGAGGACAGTCACGTGTGTTTTAAATGGATTAGCACATGGGTCCACTAAGGCCAAACAGAAAGCAGCTCCACCAAATACAGTTTGGGCCAGCAACAAAATTAAGATGGTTAAGGGGGTGAAGGGCCAAACAGGCCCAACATCAGCTGAAGCAAGCGAATCTGTAACTGGGCCTGAGTTGGGAGTTCCGGGTCGGGTGCTGGCCGAATCACGTAACAACGCAGGCGACTGGTGTGGTTGCAGTGCCAACAGCAAGTGAACCCTCGAGGATGACGCAGGCGGGGGCGTTGGGGCTGGGCACGAGGGACGTCGACAGTCTCCGCTCCTTGACAACACCCAGCGCCGTGGTGTAGTTTCTCCCACTCTCACTGAAGAACTCGGGCTGGGAGGGCTGGCATGTGAAGACCCCGTCTCCAACGATGGCTGCAAGACAACAGATTTGGCGGCAAGAATTGCTATTAGGGCGAATAAAGATGAGGAACAGAATCTGGGGGAAGCAGGAGAAAGGATAGACTTGGCTGTGGATAATGAAGAGAAAGGTGTGAAGGTAGTTGGCAGCGGCACTCAAGGGAGGCATGTGAGTCAAGAGGGGTGTGCGGCGGCTTATGTACAATTCGAAGCCGACGTTGATAGAGGTCAGGTAATTGCCCAAAGTGGTAAGGAGGTGGCTGTAGGGCGCGAGGAAGACGGTAGTGAAGGGAACGAGTGTGGGGAAGAGCTAGGAATGGCATGCGCAGAAGACGGTGATGCTCACTCTTCAAATTTGGAGGAACAGATGCTAGAGAACAAAAGAACGTGGGAGTTGGCAAAGGAGTCAGGTGCCATGATATACAATGAGGAGGATGACATTATGGCAATCCTCCAAGCACAAAATGAAGAGATAGATCGTAAAAGGAAAGCAGCAAAGCAGAAGGAGAAATTGAGACGCTGCAGACCCAAACATAAAAAGCAGGTGTGTTAGAAGCTTTTTAAATGATCTTTTGTTCTTAGAATGCTAGGGGGTTGAGGGGTGATGGAAGTTTAGCATGGTAAAGAACCTCAAGAATAAACATAGATTAGATCTGTTGGGCTTGATTGAGACTAAACGGGAGATAGTGACGAGATATGATGTGGCAAGAATATGGGGGCAGGATAGTGCGGGTTGGGAATATGTAGGATCTGAAGGTGCAGCAGGTGGAATTCTATTAATATGGGATGAATCAGTGTTTAAATCGAATAATTGCTATAAAGGGGAGAGATGGCTATGTGTTGAAGGGGTCCTGGTGAAGAGTAGTTTCAACTGTGCGTTTTTCTTGGTATATGGTGCACATGACAGGGATGCGAAGTTGAAGGTGTGGGAAGAGCTGAGCTATATAGCTGGGTTATGCCAGGTGCCGAGTTGTTATATGGGAGATTTTAATGAAATAGTAAATGTGGAGGAGCGACAAGAAGCAGATGGGTTATCTCGGTTTGCGGAAGAATTCAAGGATTGGATACAAGATATGGAGTTAGTGGACTTGCTGCTCAATGATCGTATGTTCACATGGTTTTGGGGACGATCTTGTAGTCGTATTGATAGAGCTCTGGTTAGCCTGGAGTGGTTAGAGCAGTTTCCGGAGACGCGGATACAAGATGGACCGAGGGGATTGTCAGATCATTGTCCTATTATATTAGAAGACAAAAAACAAAGGGGAGGTCCAAGGCCATTCAGAAGCTTAGATTCCTGGTTTACACATGAAGGGTTCCTCAGAATGGTGAAAGAGGAGTGGAGAGGATTGGGGCAGATTCAGTTCACAGATAAATTGAAGGCGTTGACAGTCCCGTTGGGGAGATGGCATAAGGCCAATTTTAGTGATATGGACAAGAAGATTACGACCTTTGAGGAAGAAATTAAGAAGATAGATGATATGGTGAGCAGTGGAGTGTATGACGGTACGATGGAGGCTAGACGAAAAGTACTGGTCACTTGTTGTGAGAGGTGGTATGTGAGAAAAGAAATTTATTGGAAGCAGATGTCCAGATCGTGACAAGCCAAGGAGATTGACAAAAATACAAGATATTTCCACAATATAGCTTCAGCAAGAAGGAGGAATAACAGGATTGATACATTGCTAATCAATGGCAGACTGGTCAGGAATCATGCTAGGATAAAAATTGTTATTAGAGATTTCTATAAGGATTTATATCAACAGGGAGAGTCTCCTATGATGGGATTTAGGGATGATCTGGTGAGGAGGATAGGTCAGGATGATGCGAAAAAGTTGGAAATGATGCCGTCTGCTGATGAGATAAGGGAGGCTGTGTGGGACTGTGGGACTGTGAGTCTTCTAAGGCACCTGGCTGTGACGGGTACAACATGAATTTCATAAAGAGGTGTTGGGATGAGATAGGGCCGGAATTCACGACAGATGTGATTGGGTTTTTTCAGACATCCAGGTTACCGGCAGAGTCCAATATCACTTGGGTGGCGCTGGCTCCGAAGTTCGTTGGTGCAAAGGAGATTAAAGACCTGCGGCCTATTAGTATGGTTGGGTGTGTATACAAGGTAATTTCTAAGGTATTGGTTAGGAGGATGAGACAAGTAATGCCAGAGCTAGTAGGGGAGACCCAGAGTGCCTTTGTGAAAGGGAGGAAAATACATGATGGGGCACTTATTGCGTGTGAAGCTGTAGGCTGGCTTAAGAGGAGGAAGAAGGAGGCAGTGATAATCAAGCTAGATTTTCAAAAAGCTTATGATAGAGTCAAGTGGAGCTTTGTGGACTTAGTACTGCAAAAGATGAGTTTTGGGCTTCGATGGAGATCGTGGGTTATGGAGTGTCTGACGACAGCTTCTATGTCAGTATTGATAAATGGTTCGCCATCCAAGCCGTTCAAGATGGAAAGAGGATTGAGACAAGGTGACCCACTTTCACCTTTCTTGTTTGTACTGGTTGTAGATGTGCTACATCGGATGATTGGAGAGGCAATCAGGAACGGTCGTAAATCTTTGTTGTTAGTCGGGAGAGATAGTGTAGAGTTATCACATCTTCAGTTTGCGGATGACACAATTTTGTTTAGTCCACCAGAAGAAGAGACCATAAAAAACTACAAGCGACTCTTGAGGTGCTTTGAGTTGATGTTAGGGCTCAGCATTAACTTTGACAAGTCGAGCCTGATTCCAGTAAATTGTGAAGAGCAGTGGGTCCACCGCATGTGTCGCTTGTTGGGTTGTAAAGGAGGCTCCCTTCCAGTTAAATACTTGGGAATCCCTTTAGGAGCAAATCCGAGCATAGTTGTAAGAACCGGACCGGACCGACCGGTTCGACCAGAAAATTGGTGAACCGGACCTATAACCGGTCCGGTTGAGTGATGTAACCGGATAAGGAAGAGAATCGTTTTGGGCCGGGTTGAACTGGCCGGTTTTAATAAAAACCAGAAAACCGGCGGTTTCTGGTTAACTGACCGGTTCGAAAATGTTTTTTTTTAATTCCTTTTCCAAAACGACGTCGTTTTGGTTTATTTTTAAAAAAAAAAAGAAAAGCCCTACGGGTACCCCAGCCCCAGACCCCACCCCCAGTTTCCGCTTTCCACGTTTCTGATTTCCCCCCAACCCTAACGGCGCCTAACCCTCTCCGCCTCACCTCACTCTTTTACGGTGTCACCCAGCCGCCAGCCGCCAGCCGCCTGCCACCTGCCGTCATCCTCTTCGTCTCACCGCCGGCCTGATCTCTGAAGGAACTAAGGAAGCAGGAACAGCCGAACAGAACAGACCCGCGGGTGTCCATCATCGCCGTCGTCGTTGCCCCGCCGTCGCCGTCGCCCTTGCTGCGCCGTCAAACTCGCCTTTGCTGCGCCGTCGAACTCGCCCTTACTTCGTTCTTCTACTCTGTCAAACAGGTTAACTCCAGTTCTCCTCTGTAGTCTGCTCTGTTCTGCACTTCTTGCTGTTACAGTGTTATGAATATGCTTGTTGAAATTTCTGGGATAAATATGCTTGTTGAAAGCTTCAATCTATGAAATATGAATTATGTTGTTTTGTTGATTTGTTCTGTGTTTCACATGCTTGTTAAAAACTTGAAAATTTGTTGTTTTGTTGATTTGTTCTGGAAATATGAAATATGAATTATATGCTTGAATCTATGAAATATGAATATGCTTGTCTTGCTGAATAGGAAATTTAACTATTTAAGATTGCTTGTTGACTAATGCTTGTCTAGGTTTCTAGGATGAATATGCTTGTGCTGTGAATTTATGAAATATGAATTATATGCTTGAATCTATGAAATATGAATATGCTTGTCTTGCTGAATTATATGCTTGAATCTATGAAAATTTTTTTTTATGTGAAACCGGTTTTATCGGTTCAACCAGCGGTTTATCGGTTGAACCAATAAACCAGTGAACCAGTAACCTGACCGGTTCGATTACCGGTCCGGTTCTTACAACTATGAATCCGAGGTTGGTAAAGACCTGGAAGCCCATAATAGACAAAGTGGAGGAGAAGCTCAGCCTGTGGAAAGCAAAGGTACTAAACAAAGCTGAGAAATTGGTGCTAATCAAATCAGTACTAAATAGTCTACCAATATACTATCTGAGCTTGTTTAAGATGCCAAAAGCTGTTGCTGAAAAATTGATATCCCTACAGAGGGGATTCCTGTGGAGGAAGGATGATGGAAGTAATGGGATGGCACTAGTTAAATGGGAAGTGGTGCAGGCCCCTAAGAAACTGGTGGGTTGGGAGTTGGAGATGCTATGATTCGTAACACAGCTATGTTGTTTAAGTGGTGGTGGCGCTTTTTCAAGGAGGACTGCCCATTGTGGAAGAGAGTGGTGTGCTCCTGTAACAATCTAAGTCCTAATGAGCTACTATCAACTCAAGTGCTACCTACTAGGGGAGGTCCCTGAAAGGATATATGCCAGCTACAAATAACGAATCAACATATAAGGGAGAAGCTAGTTGCAGGGTTGTCCATGGAGGTTGGTGATGGGCGGCGTACTCGTTTTTTGGAGGATGTATGGTTACTCTGTGGATCGTTGAAGGATCGGTTTCCCAAGCTTTTCTCTGTTTCAAACCCATGTGGATCTGTCATAGGGGATTGTGGGTTCTGGGACGGATTAGAGTGGATTTAGAATTTTCAATAGAGAAGAGAGCTTTTTCAATGGGAGTTGGAACTTTTGGGTCAATTACATGAGGTGTTGAGACCTGTGACACTAATAAATAATAGAGAGGATCGAGTGGTGTGGAAATTTGATAGAAAAGGTATTTTTTCAACTAACTCATTTGTGCAGGTTTGGCAGGAGGAAACAATCCTAGAGGCGGTCACCAGTTATAGCTTCACCAAGACTATCTGAAAAGGTCTAGTTCCACCTAGAGTGGAACTGTTTACTTGGTTTGTGCTGATAGGTAGAGTGAGTACAAAAAGTAGACTTAGCAGGTTTGGCATTATTAGCCAGGAAGATAATATCTGTGTTTTTTGTAATAAGGAGGTGGAGCATGTACATCACTTGTTTTTAGGATGTGGATTCGCCTGGCAGGTGTGGAGTGCTTGGATATCGATGTTTTGCCGACAGTGGTCTTTTCCTGACTCCATGAGAGAACATTTCTTATGTTGGACAGAGGAACCGAGGAGAAAGGAGGATTGAGATCAACGATTGAGAGGCTTCTGCGCCGTTGTTTGGAACATCTGGTTGGAAAGAAATAGAAGAATATTTCAGAATGAGAGCAAAGGTGTGGAAGAGATAATCAACATGACGATGATGAACTACAACGAATAAAGAGGTGTAGATCCCTTTGGTTGTTGATGGCTATGCCAGAGATAACATGAGGACTTTTCTTTGTGTTGTTGTCGCACTGTTTATAAACTTTTGTGCTAATGTGCTCTGTGTCAGTTAGTACTGATGCTCCACTGTTTTATGTTGAACTTTTGCTTTAAAAAAAAAAAACTTATATTTCGAGTTTTAAATATTTCCATCAAATGAAAGCATTTAACATTTTAATTAGTAAAGCAAAACATTTTTTTATGGACACATGTATGTGGTTAGGTTTTTTGAGATAAGTTTCAAATTAAATAGTTATTTGGATTCTCTCAAATTCTTTTAGCTATAGGAATTTCATTTAGAAATCTTCACATTATTTTATAACATGCAGTGATACTTTTGGACAAAAATGACTAAGCTAAGTTGTTTGCCACTAAATGGATTCTCGCTTAATAGATTAGATGATGAAATTATTAAAGTTCTATTCATTTGTTTATACATACATCCTTCTAAGTGAGGTTACAACTTACAAGCAATGTATGGGAAAAGGAAATGGATAAGGCACGTTTGCTGATTCCACATAGATGTAACATCAACACCAGAAAAACAATAAACATCAGTTTTTTTTTTTTTTTTTAATTATTTCCGGTTGAAAAGGTTAGGCGGGAACCCAAATTCTTGAAATCTAGAAAGACAAATAATACATTTTTTTTTCTGAGTTTGTCAAAAAAATTGAAATTGAATTTTTAATTAACTACGGATGAAATTCAGATAAAAATCAGCCCACTTCCACTGAAATTACTCTAAATGTTTCTTTTTAAAAATTTAGATACTAATGAGAAGATTGATAAAATGATAAATTAAAAAATTAATTATTATTAATTAAATTTATAATTCTATTATATATGAATTTTATTATTTTAATTTAAAAATAATTAATTTTTTATTTTATTAATTTTTTTACTTTAGAAAATTTTGATTTTTTATTTTTTTTTATGATCACAACAAACATTAATATTAAATATAATATATGGCAAAATATAAGTCTCGTTGATTATTATACAAAATTTACTTGTGTGAAATTTAAATGGATTATCTATCCTTTAAAAAAATAATCATGCATCTTTATATAAATAGATTAACTCTAAATGATTATAATATTATTTTTTTGAACAAAAAAAAATCAACACACTAGAGTAAAGTAACAAAGTCAGACATTATAAAAATAAAAAATTAAAATTAGAACACACATAATATTAATTTATTATCATTTTTAGTATTGTCATCAATAATCCAAATTGATCAATACCATTTTACTCCTTGTAACCCAAAAACCTTTTCTTTTTAATGACTCAACACCTTCCTCAAAACATGGTAATAATTTATAAGTGTATATATGAGATATTTCTTATTTCTTGAACTAACTTTTAGAATTAAATTAGATAAAATAATTCAATCTGAATTTTAATAATGACATAAAAGTCTATTAAGTTTAATATTATCATGTCACTCATTAAGAGTAACAAACGGGTTAGACTCGTTGAACAAAATCTATCACTTAAGTAAAATAGGCCAATCTATGACCCTACCTAAATGTTTAATTTTTAAAATGTATTTGATATAAAATAAAATTTGAGTAGAAACAAGTTTTTTCTTTTATTTTAAAAAACTAACACTAAAATTTTTTAATTTAACCTAAACTTAAACTAAAAAATTTGATGAATACCAAAACGTAAGATGAAAATAACACCAACTCTAAGATTCAATTGTTTATATATTGTATTTTAATAACAAAATAAAATATTTAAAAAAAAAAGTGATATTCTTACAAAGTTCAATAACTTAGGATTCAAAATATTTTAAATAACATATTTAAATTTAATATTACAAGTTTACAACATTTTTTTAGAAAAAATGGTAGGTGTTCATACCCTAACCCAACACTAAGGTCCAAGTCTAAATAAATCAAAAAGGCCCAATTTAAAGATTGGCCTTTGCTACCAACTGACCTCCTTATAAAGAGGTTGGACTGAATACAGACTCCACTCCAAAGAAGTCGGGATCGAAGGATAGCTGGCAGATAACACTTATTCAAATAAGTAACTGCCCTTAAAATCTTTCAACCCACTTCCAGGAACCATATCTCAACTTCTCTAAGATAAAGGGACGGTTATCCACCTTAAAAGATGGAACTACTCCAATGGCGGTTATTGGTTCACCACTATAAATACACTGACACCCCTCAGGTATCTCTAAATTCCAATACTCTAAAAACCTGCTAAATTCTTTGCCGACTTAGGCATCGGAGTGTCTTTGCAGGTACCACCCCCGCCATTCCTTCATACACACAAGTCGGACGGCGGTGGCTCCCAGACGCAAACCAAGTTGGAGACCACCTCCTCCTGACGTTTGGGCTAACCTTACAAGTCCAGCCCATTAATCTCCGGTTACCCATCGTAACATTGGCGCCGTTGCTGGGGACCCGAGAGATCAACCAGTGATGGTGGACGACTTGAACGAGGATGGAAACACAGCGTCTGATTTTGAGAAAAAGAATCAAGACATTGGTAACGACGATAGAGCTATAGTCACCCACCAAGGGGGACTAACCAGCACAGAGAAGGCATCTCGGGGGTGAAAGACTCGAAGGGAAACTCATCCGAAGGGCGCGAATAAGGAAAAAAGGGACAACCCCATGCAGCTGACTTCATGGGATTGTTCCACGGCCACCAAGGGCGCCTGGAGCAGTTGGAGCAAGAGCTTGAGCGATAGCGAGAGGCAGAGAGAAATTTGAGGAATGAGATCGAGCGATGAAAGGAGCTTGAAGAAAAGCTCCTAAGACTAGAGTCCGCTCTCTGAGGTCGAAAATCTCGCAATAACCGAGAAGACTCTCCGTTAGGAGGAGAAGATCCGTTCAGTGAGGACATAATAAGGGCAAAAGTTTCAAGGAATTTCAAAATCCCTGATATGGACCTCTATGACGGAACTACTGACCCAAAGCATCACTTAAGCAATTTTAAAAGTCGGATGTATCTAGCCGACGCTTCTGATGCTACTTGCTGCAAGGCTCTCCCGACAACCCTAACGAAAGCAGCGATGAAATGGTTCGATAGCCTCCCCCCAAGGTCGGTCACTAGCTTCGACGACCTCTCACGGAAGTTCCTTATGCGATTCTCCATCCAGAAGGACAAAGTGAAGCACGCACCGAGTCTCCTAGGAGTAAAACAGGAGGTCGAAGAACCTTTGAGGGACTACATGGAAAGGTTTAACAAAGCGTGTTTGAAAATTCAAGACCTGCCCACGGAGGTAGTGATTATGGGCCTAGTAAATGGACTCCGAGAATGCCCCTTCTCCCAGTCCATCTCGAAAAGGCATCCGATCTCTCTAAGTAATGTACAGGAGAGAGCTGAGAAGTACATCAACATGGAGGAAAATGCCAGACTGTGAGAGCCGAACTAGCGACCTGGGCACTCTCACTCATCAAAAGAGAAAGAGAGGGAGCCCAAGAAAAAGGAGGAAGTTGGCCCTGAAAGGCCCAGGAGATATCACTCCTACACTCCTCTACGAGTTTCCCTAGTTGATGTCTACAGAAAAATTTGTCATATTGAAAGACTACCTCCCCCTAGGCCCATCAAAAACAAAAAGGGGGGAAGTCGTAGCGACTACTGTAAGTACCATAAACTATATATTCACTCAACAAATGATTGTTACGACCTAAAGAATGTGATAGAAAAGCTATCCAGAGAAGGTCGGCTTGATAGATATCTCATGGAAAGGTCACCATCATGGTAAGAGAAAGCGAGATGACGAGGACCGAAGAGACCCGCCACCACAGACCCCGGAAAGACATATACACATGATCTCAGGAGGGTTTGCTGGAGGTGGTCTCACAAATTCATCTCACAAAAGACACCTGAAGGAAGTCTACCAGGTCGGAGGCGAAGCTCCCGACCTCCCAACCATCTCTTTCACTAAAGAAGATGGGCAAGGCATCATTCCAGGACAAGATGATCCAGTTGTGATAACCATGATCCTTGCCAATTCCCATCTACACAGAACCCTAGTGGATCAGGAGAGCTCAGTCTATATCCTGTTCAAGCCAGCGTTGGATAAGCTAGGACTAGATGAAAAGGAGTTAAGAGCTTACCCCGATACCCTATATGGGCTGGGGTGTAACGACCCAATTTCTGGTACGTCATGATCATACTAGAAACTGAGCGCTACCAACTTGTCTTCCTAATTATTATCTATTATTTATTATATGAGCCTGAGTCATTGTTAAAAGCGTAGTTAATTTGCGGGTTTTTTTTTTTAAACGTTTGGATTAATAAATAGAATCATTCATAAGCAATTCACAAATAATAATAGATAAAACGGTTATAAACAACCACACATAAATACATCTCAAGCAGTTGAAACATTCCGTGATCCAGCTTTATTAGAGTATAGCCTTTTAGTTAGAACACCCCTAGATATAGCTAAATAATATATATATATATATATATATATATATATATATATATATATATATATATATATATATATATATATATATATATATATATATATACAACATCCCAGGCCCTGACCTGTTCAAGAAGTCCCTAAGCTGGCACTCAGGCTAGCCTAGACTCTATACTCACCTAGTCCCTCTAAACTACTAAAGCGAGGGAAAGTATGTTTTAAGTCTTCAAAACTCAAGTCAGGTGGAACGTCATCAAAAGGTGGAACATCATCTTCTACTCCTCTGCACGACCAGATATTGCCATATGACATCACTCCAGTACCTCATCAAGTAGCCACATAACAAGAGTCTTGTACATAGGATTTAGGTTAAAGTTCGCATACAAACGGGGTGCAGACGTTGGCCGGTCTCACCGTATATACATATGAACAGAGAACGGGATTCAACCTAGACTCAGAAGACTACCTAGAGCGGAATCCTCTTTATGAACGGTCATCAGCGAACTACGGAAGGGTACCCAAGCTTCCATCTGAAGGGGGAATGGAGAGAGAAGGGGTAAGAACTGGGGAGTTCTTAGTAGGGTCGGGGTTATTAGTTAAGTTCATTAATTCCGTGTTGTTTAGCAGATAAATAGCAGAATACTGAGAAGCAGTAGATAGAAGATACATATAAATAGAGGAAATAGAGAAAATAGAAAACAAAACACAAATAGAAAAATACAAGAAAATACAACACAGACACAGAGAATAGAATACAAATAAGGAAAGCATACATTCATACAACAATCATAACGGAGGAAAATGCACAGCCAAATATGATGCATGTCTAGCCCTAGTGCAGGTAATGAGCTCATTTGTCGGTTACATACCTGCTCCCAACGTTACCCAGCAACCTCTGTCTGGATAAGGCTTTCCTGTTGGCAATATCCACTGCAAGCAACCTTTGTCTTGCAGGGTATCCACTGCAAGCAACCTTTGTCTTGCAGGGCGGCACTTATTAGCCGATATACGCTCAACAGACTCACTATAAGCAACCTCTGTCTTACAGGAGCAACAACATACTCACTGTAAGCAACCTCTATCTTACAGGAGCACACTTATCTCGATACCTCTGTAAGCAACCTCTGTCTTACAGCAAAGCATTATAGCAAGGTATCCCAGGAAAGCGTTCTCAGTGGTCGTACCACCATCTATCTGACTGCCTCTCTGCAGCAGATTCTTACATAATCATTCTCATTATCATCATTCATTAACATTCTCATCATTCATCATCACTTTCACATTCTTATGTAGTACTTCTTTCTTTCTCTGTTCAATCATGCTATACAAACTCTACAGCTTTTACTTTTACAACATCTTAACTCAAACCATTTCTCTTTATCACAATACTCTTTTCTCTTTGTCTTTTTACTTTGCTCTGATTACTCTTTTCTCTGTATCCCTTTATTCTTCTCTGGTTACTCTGTTCTCTGTGTTTCTTTACTCTGCTCTGATTTCTCTGTTTAACGTATGTATTTAAAGCTTATATAAATTTCGGTATGAATAGTTAGTCTGTCCCAAGTATAGATTCATTAAGTCTATACTGAAACAGTTTAACTTTTCATATAATACCTAACCCTATTCGCAATTCCAGAGCTAACTATGTTGCCCTAGTTCGTTCATTAGTCTCTGTCTATTTTTCTGTCATTAAAACTTTACAGAGTTTTCTTTGGTTCTTATATTTTCTTCAACTTTTTATCTTTCCTTTATCTTTACCTCACTAATATGTTCTTACCGCTCCCTAAGTGTTTTATGAAAGTAATTATGAGATTCTGTGTTTAAAGTTGTCTTTCTAAAGCTTTTACAGAAAACTGCCTTTTTTGTATTATTTTATTATTTTTATTAAAATATTATTTTTAATTAAATATTATTATTTAATATTTTATTATTTTTTATTATTTTATCATTAAATTTTCGAAAATTAACTTACTTTTACTTTTAACCTTTAAAATTCACTTTTTACCACCCGTAACTTTTAATATTTCTACTTTAACCACCCTGACTTTCAGAAATTACAAAATAACCCCCCAAACACCATATTAATTACTTCCTTGCCCTTTTATGAATCAAAAAGGTGTTCTTCATTGTTCTTCATCACACTCAAAGTGTTCTTCATGTTCTTCATAAATTCTTCAGATTCCTTCTCTGTTTTTACCCGTTTTTCAGTCTTTTCAGCAACCGATTTTTACTATAATTCATAATAAATTAGCAGCCACTAAAACCCCATCTTTTCTACATGATTTCAACACAAATTGAACCTCAATTTAAGTTTAGGGTTTCGTTTTTCCAGCTGCCCAAGAACATGAACTTTAAAGCTTGAATTTCATCAAATTTCATCAAAATTTCACCAAATTTTCACCAAGAATCAATCATATATGCAACCAAACCAATTTTTAGCACAGCCAATTTATACAACATTCACACAACTCAAACACAAATAATCAAGATTAATTTCGTGACACCCTACCTGGTTTTGCTGCTCCTAATTCAATTAAACTTTCAGGTGGTCCTTAAGCACTTTTTCCTCCTAAATCACGTCAAGAAAACACATATTTAACCATGTTTCCTTGAAACCGAATCAAAAGAGAGATGGTGTAGCCAACTCACCTTGATTCCAGCCTTGATAAGTCATATGATCATGTAGAGAAAGAAGAGAGGATCATTTTGGTCGGATTGGAATTTTCATTTGGGTTTTAGTTCAGCAGAAATCAAGCTTTGAAGATTTGGAACTAAGAACTTTTCTCTCTTTTTCTCTCTACCTATTTTCGGCCACAAAGTGAAAATGAGCCAGCCTTGAGGGTTTTGGGGGTGTAGGGTGAGTTGTGATTGGTTGGCTTGGAGGTGGATTAAAATAATATTAAAATATCTCAGGTGTATAACTACTAAAACTAGATGTATCAGAACACTTGCAAAAACATCTCTAAAAATTATTTTCTGAGCTACTAGCATAAATGACACTATAACATATTTATTATGATAATAAAACATGAATAATGAGGCCTTAGCATTGCTAAAGTCATCAGAGAGTGCAGGTGCTAAGCTGCACCAGTAAATTGTGAACCCGGTTAAACCGGTTTTCTGTTTTAAACTAAAACTGATCAGGTAACCTTATAATATCATTCAATAAGCTTATAATACTAATATAATGATAATATCATCCTATTATCTCTCTTATCTCATAAATCAGGTCCGGTTTGTCAAACTGAGACTATTTACAAAAAACCGAATCAAAACTCCTAACCGATACGGTTCAAAAACTAGGTTCTTCGTGACTGCGTTATTGAGCTTGCCTCATAAAAGGTTCTAACTTAAAGATGACATAATGACAATAAGGATTGATATACTTGATGTTATAGCAGAGGTTCTCGCCTTACTGATCTTCCGGAGAAATCCGTATTTTCAAAAAGATCTCACGTACTCGAAAATCAGGGTTGTTACATGGGGGATACACCAATAAAGCCACTAGGATTCATTCCCCTACACACAACTTTTGGAAAAGGGAAAAAATCCAAAACTCTGAGCATCGACTTCATAGTCATTGATGTGGGTTCAGCCTACAATGCTTTAATAGGCAGAACAACCTTAAATCAGCTCAGAGCAGTGGTGTCCACCCCCCACCTTTGCATGAAATTTCCAACATCAGAGGGAATAGCAACCATTAGGGGAGACCAGAAGTTGGCAAGAAAGTATTACAATGAAAGCCTGAACCTGAGAGGAAAGGGCAAGGAGGTGCACACAATTGAGCTCGGAGGAGTCAGAGCTAAAGAAGAGTTGCGACCACAACCTGGGGAAAAAGCTGAAGAGATACAGGTCAGAGAAGAGGAAGGAAAAAATACCAACATAGGAGCCAACCTGAAAGAAGATTTGAAGTAGAAGGTTATAAGGCTCCTACAAGAGAATTCCGACCTCTTCGCCTAGAAAGCCTCCGACATGCTAGGGATAGATCCCGAACTCGTGTTGCATAAACTGTCAGTGTACCCCGGATCGCGACCTGTTCAACAAAGAAGACGGAAGCTCAGTCCTGAACAGGCCTAAGTCGTGGAAGAGTAAGTACAAGCCCTCCTAAAAGCTGGCTTTATCAAAGAGGTTAAATATCCGGCGTGGCTGGCAAATGTGGTGCTGGCCAAAAAGTAAAACGGCAAGTGGATGATGTGCGTCGATGACACCGACCTGAACAAGGCATGTTCCAAAGACCCATATCTACTTCCAAACATTGATACGTTAGTAGACTCCAACTCGGGGTATCAATACTTGTCGTTCATGGATGCATACTCGGAATATAATCAAATTCTGATGTATAAACCGGATTAAGAAAAGACATCTTCCATCACGCCAAGAGCAAACTATTGCTATGTGGTCATGCCTTTTGGGTTAAAAAATGCAGGAGCCACATATCAAAGGCTAATGAATAAGGTGTTTGCACCTCACCTTGGGAGTCTAATAGAAGTCTATGTGGACGACATACTAGTAAAAACCAAGGATGAGGCCGACCTCTTGACTGACCTCTCGCAAGTCTTCAATACCATTAGGATGCATGGGATGAGGTTGAATCCCGCAAAATGCACCTTCGCGGTGGAGGTAGGAAAATTTTTGGGATTTATGCTTACACAAAGGGGGATTGAAGCCAACCCCGACAAGTGCAAAGCAGTCCTAGAAATAAAAAGCCCGACTTGTTTAAGGGATGTCCAGCAGTTGAATGGCCAACTTGCGGCTCTCTCCAGGTTCTTGGCAGGATTAGCGTTAAGATCCCTACCACTCTTCTCTCTACTAAGAAAAGGATGCCAGTTCGAATGGACCCTTGAGTGCGAAGAAGCATTCCAGGAGTTCAAAAGATTTTTAAGCCAACCTCTCATTCTAACCCGACCTAAAGTTGGGGAAGAACTCGACCTATATTTGTCCGTAGCCGACAAAGCTGTAGCATCAGCTCTAATACAGGAAGACGAGAACGGGCAGCATCCTGTATACTTCACCAGCAAAGTTTTACAAGGCCCTGAATTGAGGTATCAAAACTTGAGAAGTTTGCGTATGCCTTAATCGTAGCCTCTCGAAGGCTACGGCCTTATTTTCAAGCACACACAATAAGAGTTCGAACGAACCAGCCCGTGAAGCAAATCCCTTAGAAAATGGATATTGCGGGTAGAATGGTTCAATGGGCCATAGAGCTATTCGAGTTCGACCTTAAGTACGAAACTCAGACAGAAATTAAAGCCCAATGCCTCACCGACTTCGTGGCAGAATATGCAGGAGATCAAGGGGAAACCTCCACTGCATGGGAGCTATACGTGGATGGATCCTCCAACAAAGTCGGAAGCGGTGCAAGCATAGTATTATTCAACCAAGAGGGAACTCAAGTAGAAGTCTCCCTCAAATTTGAATTTTCAGCTTCTAACAATCAGGCAGAGTATAAAGCCTTGATTGCAGGGTTAAAGCTGGTCGAGGAAGTCGGAGCGACCAAAGTAGTCATGTTCAGCGACTCTCAGGTGGTGACCTCCCAAATAAATGGAGAGTATCAGGCTAAAGACCCCAATATGTATCTTAGGCGTTTTGCAGAGACCGAGGTCAAACACATAACTCGGGATCTCAACAGCAGAGCATACGCCCTCTCCAAACTAGCAAGTACCAAGCCAGGAGGGAATAATAGAAGCCTGATCCAAGAAACTCTCCAAGAACCCTCAGTTACAAAAATAGAGGGCAGACAATACGTCCCTGAAGTATCCGGATTGGACCTTGGATGGATGAACCCACTAATTGAATACATGAAATTCGACATCCTACCCAAAGATGAAAAAGAGGCCAAGAAAATCCGGAGGGAAGCACAGAACTACACCCTGATAAAAAATATCCTCTATAAAAGAAGAATATCCACACCACTGTTGAAGTGCGTCCCGACCCCAAGGACGACGAAAGTACTGGAGGAGGTCCACAATGGTATCTGCGAGAATAATCTTGGAGCAAGGTCGTTGGCTAGGAAAGTCATCCGAGCCGGGTTCTACTAGCCGACCTTGCAGAAAGATGCGATCGAGTTCGTGAAGAAGTGTCAGCCATGCCAAATGCATGCAAACTTCCACATCGCTCCCCCCGAGGAACTCATTAGCATAACTTCTCCATGGCCTTTTGTAAAATGGGGATTGGACCTATTGGGACCCTTTCCCCAAGCGCCTGGACAAGTAAAGTACCTAATAGTGGGAGTAGACTACTTCACGAAGTGGATCGAAGCAGAACCATTGGCCACCATCACCGTCCAAAGAAGTCAGAAGTTCCTCTACAAGAACATTATCACAAGGTATAGAGTCCCCCACTCCATTACCACTGATAATGGAACTCAGTTCACTGACTCCACCTTCAGAAACCTGGTAGCCAGTATGAAGATCAAGCATCAGTTCACCTCGGTAGAGCACCCGCAAGCAAACAGGCAAGTTGAGGAAACTAACAAAGTCATACTGGCTGGGTTGAAGAAAAGGTTGCAAGATGTAAAGAGAGCATGGGCTGAAGAACTCCCTCAAGTACTATGGGCTTACCGGACTACACCTCAGTCTGCCACAGGAGAAACACCCTTCCGACTTGCTTATGACATAGAAGCCATGATACCAGTAGAAATCAATGGGCAAAGTCCAAGGGTGAGCTTCTACGATGAGGTTGGAAACATACAGGGGCACAAAGAAGAGCTCGAGCTACTCCCTGAGGTCTGAGAACAAGCCCAAATAAAAGAAGCAGCGTTGAAGCAAAGGATGACAAACAGATACAACAAGAAAGTCATTCGAAGAATCTTCACCACAGACGACTTAGTCCTAATTAGAAATGACATTGGCGTCAACAAGTCTGGGAATGGAAAATCGCTGCTAATTGAAAAGGGCCATATAAGATAAGCGAAGTCTTAGGAAAGGGATACTACAAGGTAACCGACTTGAGCAGTACCGAGCTACCTAGGTCGTGGCATGTTTGTAATATGAAAAGGTACTATAGTTAAAAGCAAACTCCACTCCCTGGTGTACTCTTTTTCCCGACTTCATGGTTTTTTTCCAAAAAGAAGGGTTTTTCTTAAAGGGGTTTTAACGAGCCATCAAAGTGGAGACTATGGGGCAATAATTTTTAACCCCTTAGTAGCAAAAAAGTACCTTCATTAATAAATAAAGATCTTTTCACTTACATCTCTTTATAAATTCCTATATTTCCATTACCCTACGAAATGCACCAACTTAAACTCGAAAAAATGTGAAAATCCCATGCCCGACCTGCATAGTCGGCATGATAAAATGACGAGGTACAAGTCGGTGTAATGAGGTTATAGGGACGATCATAATAACTTGGAATCCCAAAACCTAGAACGACTACCTTGTCGGAGGAACCGAGAAAAAAAGAAATGCATCACAAGAATAACCTAAGTTACAAAAACTCAATAAGTGAAAATTGAGTACAAGGAATACAAAAAGAGATAAGAAAACCCATCAAAAATCAAAGGCAGAAGCTGCCTCTGAGTCTTTGAAAAATCCAAATAACCTAGACAAAACACGGCTTGCCAAGATAAAAGTTTTCTCCCAAAACAAAAAGATCAAAGGGGTTTTTTTTATAAAATACCTAACAAAAGAAAAAATTGCAGAAAGCATGCATGCACAAAATATATCTTAAAGCCCTTATCCAAAAAGAAATAAAAATTAAGCGCATTTTTTGTTAACGGCCGTAAAAGGCCAGAAGAGTCAAGGAACCACCACAAGCAACAAAAATAATAAAATTGTTCAAAAAATGGGACCCACAAGCCCAGCCCTAAATAGCTCAAATCAATTAACTGGAGGAAGGATTGGCATTACCAGTAGGAAGGGAGGTCGGATCTGCAGCAGGGGAAGACGGAGCAGTCTCTTCGGTAGCAGGGGTCGGAGCATTTGAAGACATCGGTTGAGATCCCTCCTGTTGATCCTCACGAGGAGGAGATTCTATAAGCCTTTGTCCACGGGTCTTCAGCTCGGAATTCATCTCAGGACGAGGAGGAGAAACAATGGCCCCATTTACAACAATCTTATCAGGGTCAAGAGGAGAAAGGTCCAGGTCAGGAGCGATAACTCTGACCTGTTCCTTAAAAATCCTCCAGGCCTCCTCTGAACTCTCCGCCACTGAGTCCTCCAGGTCCGGAAAGGCCTCCCGCCCTCTTGCTAGCTCCCACTTCAAATCAAGGTTCTCCCTAAAGAGCCTGACATAGTTCTGCTTCGCTTTCTCCTTAAGGCCCTCCGCCATGGCGTTTTGGCCCATCAACCTCTTCTCCCTCTCTTGAAGTCGGGTCTACTCCTCCTTCAACCCAGCAACTTTCTCTTGGAGCCTCTTCTCTTCTTCTTGATAAAGAAAAATCGTCCCCTCCTACTCTTCAACCTTTTGGGTAGAACCCAAAGAGCTAAGGAGAGTCCTGTCCAAAATATCAAAAAGTTTTGTGCATACCCCAGCAACCCGAACACTCCCCTGAATCATAATGTTAAGATGGTTTCGAATGGAAGCATAATCCATACTAATTTTAGTATGGAAAAAGATGTGATTCCAAACAAATTTGGGACCATCAAAAGTGGAATCCCCAGAAGAAGAGCCAGACCCCGAGGTCTTGCACTTTTTCTTCTCGGGTTCAAGGGAAGGTCAGACTAGGGGGATGGGAGGAGGAAGAGAAGAAGCAGAGGCAGAAGTTACCATGATGGGATGAGAAGAGGTTCCCAAATCACAAGGAGGAGGAGGAGGAGGAGGAGGAGGAGGAGGAGGAGGAGGAGGAGGAGGAGGAGGAGGAGGAGGAGGAGGAGCGCCTGCAGCCCTTGCAGCATCAGCCTGGGCCCGAGCTCTTCTCCTGGCATCTTGAACTTTCTGGTGAGCAGCACTTGAACTACCCTTCACCATCTCTGAAAAGAAGAAGAGAAACAAGTAATCAGTCTATAATTCAGAAAAAGCACCACAAGTCAGAGAATTGCGGAATTCGACAAAAGACTACCTATCTGGGTCCGCACGAAACTCGGAGAACCCAAGAGAAATTTTTTGGTATCCAAATTGGGGGCTCTCTGAAGAACTGAAGATTGATGGTTTAGAAGTTATAGTAAACTCTCATTGCAAGTATAGTTACTAAACCAAGCAATCAACCTTTCTTACAAACGTTTTGGTTGTCACAAGTAACAAACCCCTAAATAAATTGATAATCGAGTATTTAAACCTCGGGTCGTCTTCTCAAGGAACTGCAGGGAAGTATGTTCTTATTATTGGTTATGAAGATTGTAAATTGGGGTTTTGAGAATGAGGAACAAGTAATTTAAAATGGCAATGGAAATAAATAAATAACTGTAAAATAAATAAATAACTGTAAAATACACTTTTGGCAAGGTATGAGAAATTGGAAGTCCTATCCTAGTTATCCTTATCAATGATGATGAAAATTGAATCTTAATTCCGCTTTGTTAACTCTTACTAAAGCAAAAGGAGGTCAAGGGACTAATTAGTTTGATCTTCGAATCCTATTTATTTCCTGAGAAAAGATTGAGATTATTGAAGTTCAATTCAATTAGCAAAGATAAAAATTATCAATCATGTTTGAGTTTGATAACTCCTGAGTTACTGATTTCTTAACCAAGACCAAAAGGGGGAAAAGTAAATCTACTGGAATAAAAATGTCTTCAGATTGGGAATAACAGTAACATAAATAAAAGAAAGCAATCATAAACTGAAATACCTCAAATAACATTAATTCAAAAGAGTAATATGTAACATGGAAGAATTCATAAATTAAATTGGAAAAATAAGTAATTAAAAAGGAATATTGAACCTGATAAAAAGAGATAATCCTGAAAGCGAATAAAATCCTAAATCTAAATCCTAATCCTAAAGAGAGAGGAGAGATTCTCCCTCTCAAACTAAATCTAAATCATGAAAACTAACTAATTGGAGACTCTCCTTGAATGGATGCATTCTCCCACTTCATAACCTCTGATCTGTGCCTTCTGGACTTGGATTTGGGCCAAAAGGGGCTTCAGAAATCGCTGGGAGCATTTTCTGTAATTTCTAGTGCGTGGCCTCTGTCATGCGGCCGCGTGGGTCACGCGGTCGCATCATTTTGAGTTTTCCATATCACGCGGTCGCGTTGATCACGCGTCCGCGTCATCTGCGTTATGCTCAAGGCACGCGATCGCGTCAGTCACGCGGTCGCGTTGCTGTTAATTCGTGCTGGCATGCGGCCGCGTTATCCATGCGATCGCGTCACTGCCAGTTTCTTCAAAAACTCTGTTTTATGCTTTCCTTCCATTTTTGTATGTTTCCTTTCCATCCTTTAAGTCATTCCTGCCTTAGGAGATCTGAAATTACTCAACACACGAATCACGGCATCGAATGGAAATAAAGGGTAATTAAAATAGTTATTTTTAAAGCATATGAAACATGTTTTTCACATACATCACATAATAAGGAAGGGAAAGTAAAACCATGCAATTAATATGAATAAGTGGGTGAAGGATTGAATAAATCACTCAATTTGAGCACAAAATATATCATAAAATATGGGTTTATCAACCTCCCCACACTTAAACAATAGCATGTCCTCATGCTAAATCCAAGATAAAGAGTAAGGTAAGGTTGAAGTGGTGGAATCTCATGCAATGCAATCTATTCTAAATGCAACTACTTAAATGCATCATGTAATTCTAATTATTTTTATTCACTTGTATATAAAGTTTACATGTGGTTGAATTATTTCACCTTCTCAAGGAGTCATATATATATAGCCAAACCTTAGATAATGATAAAGCACTTTTACAATTGAGATAGGAAAGAAAAATATTTTATAGACTTTCAAGACAATTAATAATTCAAGCAGAGATATATGTTAATGAGCTATTGAACCCTCACTGGATTTTGTGTTTACTCTCTAGTCACTCAGTGTTTATTGGGTTAATCACTCTATTCTTCTTTTTATCCTTACTTTCTATAACTTTGTTCTTCATCTAACCAATCAACAATTATAGAATATAGGCATACAAAAGTCATGAGGTCTGTAATTAAGGTTGTAATGGGGCCAAGGTAAAGGTAAGGATATATGTATAAGGCTAAGTGAGCTAATTAAGCGAATCCTTGATTAGTCTAAGATCTCACCTAACATACATACTTTGTAAAGCAAAGCTTCTTTACCTATTTTACCCATATTTTCCCACTTTTGATGTTACATACTCATATTTCAATTTTTTATTTTATTTTTATCCCATGTGCATTGCTTTATTTTGTATTTGGGGAATTCTTTTGTATTCCCCTTTATTCAAAAAAAAAAAATAAATATTATTTTTATGTTTTTTTTTAATGCACATGGTAATTCAATTATTTTGATTTCACATGAGCATGCTTCTCAAAAAATTTTATTTTGAATTATTTTATTCTTTTCAACTTTCTACCCTTTGTTTTTATCATCCATGTTCCTAATAGGTTTCCCACACTTAAACAATTACACAATTTCTATCTTAAGCTAACCAAGGATTCAACTTGGGATTTTTATTTTGTTTTTCTGCTTAAGGCTAGTAATGTGGTTTGTAGAATAAGAGGGGATTTAAATGCTCAACAGGGCTAACAAGGGTGATGTAAAATGTAGGATAATTTGGGATAAGTGAGCTAAAATCAAACAATGGCCTCAATCACTCTCTTGGTATGTATTTCTATTCTATAATTGGACATATAGATTAAAACAAAGTAAAGAACACCAGAATAAAAAAAGAAGGGCGGAACACACAGAAATAAAAATTATGGTTTGAATATAACCATACAATTAAGCTCAAAACTCACAGGCTGTGTATTCTCTAAATCAAAAATCATATATCAGTTATGTATGTCATGCAAGTAAAATTAAGAGTTCCCATTATTCTCAATGTAAATCTTAAGGTGGCTTTAAAGTTTTAGTGTTTCTCCTTGATGAAATGTTGTTAACTAACTAACATGTAATGCTATATATACAAGATGTGTGGATTGCTTCTATTATGTTCAAGTCTCTAGTTTACTTCCTTTTTATATTTTCAATTTAAACTAAGCTATCTTATGATAAAAAGGGTAAACTATACTAATTAATCCACAATTTCTATAACTAATAATTTAGAATTGCAACTAAACTAAATGGCTAAAATATGAACTAAGAGTGCAACATGCAGAAATAGAGTAAAAATACATGAAAATAGCAATGTATAAGTACTAAAAAAATAAAAATAAAAATAAAGAGAAAAAATACAGAAAAATAGCAAAATAAAATGAAAGAGTCTGTAGTAGTTCACCAAAAAATACGCCAGAGATGGCGACCTCCCCACACTTAAAATGAAGCATCGTCCCTGATGCTCACTCAAGTAGGGTGTGAAGGGGTGTCATCACTGGAAGGGTGGGTAGCTGGAATCTCTGTGGTGGTGGTCTGAGGATCTGCCTACTGCAGAGGAGGTGCTGACTGAATAGCAATCTCTGGGTCTGCAGCCTGGATTTGATGCGGTGTCTCCTGCTGTGAAGCAGCCTGCTCCGGGCCTGCCTGTGCAGCCTCGCTCTGTGGATGGTTCTCTGCCTCGTGATCATCCGCCTCCTCCTCAGATGGCTCTGATGGTGTGTCAGGCTCGGAGAGGATACCGCCAGATCGTATCATCAGCTTCAGGTGCTCATAGCGTCGCTTGCTGCGACGCTCAGCTCTCTCATATCGGCGCCGGTTGCGGCGCTCCATCTGGTCTAGCTGTCGAAACAGGTGGTGCATTAGGTGATAAACTGGCTCTGAGGCAGGTAGAGGTGCAGTGGTGGTAGCAGGGGTAGCTGGGGTAGCTATAGAGGAAGAGGGGCCGGCAGATGGTGTGGCTGTCTCAGCAGTAGCAGTGAGGAATGGAGGTCTGTAGCCCAAAGTCAGAAAGTTCCTGGTGTGAGGGATAATCTTCTTGCATTCTACAGCAGGTGGCTTCTCATCAGTATCCTCCCAAGGCACGTCAGCTCGACGGCCTAGCTGTGTAATCAGATAAGGAAAGGGGAGAGTGCCTCGGACGTGGACCCTGGCAATATAGTACCGAATGAAGCGTGGCAGGTACAGGTCCTTATCCTCTAGCACACACCATAGGAGGGTGATCATAGCGGCAGGTATCTCAGTCTCATGAGTACTCGGCATAACAAAGTTGCTAAGTATCTGATGCCATAGCCGAGCCTCATCATTTAAGTAAATCCGCTTGATTCCCTTTGGCATGGTGGTGTTCTGACCCATGATCCATGGAACGGTTGGGTCAAGGGCTATCCTGGCCTTGACTGCATCCCAATCAAACTTCATGAAGCGCATATCCTCCTCAACTTTTTGATAACCATCCAACTGATCAGATTTAGGCAGAAGCTTCAGAACATCCTCTATGGCCTCTTCAGTGACTAGTATCTGCTTCCCTCTTAGGTTCAATGCATCTAGGGAAGTTTTGAAGTAATTGCAGTAAAATTCCCTTACCCAAGATGCATTGACCTCAGTCAGGTTTCTCTCCAGGAAGAACCAGCCTCTTTGTTTGATCTGATCAGAGGTGTATTGCTGGAGTTCTTCTGGGATTTTCAAAGTCCTCTCCAGGTACAGTTCCTGGAGGTTGCAAACACCGGATACTTCAGCTCGCAGTATCGGTTTGCAAATCTAATGGGATCAGTAGCAGGGAGTAGCTGGTCAGCCTTCTCCTACGTGGTAAAGTGTTTCTCCCGCCAGGAGTCATCGTGCATGATGTCCAGTATGGACATAGAGGATTCTCCTCTTTTCCGTTTCCCTGTTGTTGCCTTTCCTTTTCCTTTTTTTTGGGTGTCTGACATCCTGAAAAACAGAAAATTAGGATATAATAAAAATAGGAAAACAGGTAGGCAATTAATCAAAAGAAGCATATAATGGCAAAGGAGCAATAGAATAATGAAAAGGAGTTAAGTAATTGTGCATTAAGGATTGTATAGGAGTTAAAAGTATGAGAATAAAAATTCACAATCCAAAATGTAAAAGGATTCATGTTAAGTAGGAAAAATGTCCGTCATGCCTTGGTTAGAATGTTAGAGAGAATAGTGAAAAACCAGAAGAGATGTTTCGAAAGGTAAGGGGGTTAGGAATGAAAAAGAGGGTAGGAAGTTAAAATTAGTGAATTAGTAAAAAGTGGGTTAGAGTAAGTAGCATGATGAGCATTTTCTAAATAACGAGAATTCACAAATTAAAGCAACAGATAACTTAAATTCAAACAAGGAAGTTAAGGATGAATCAAATGAAAATAGCAAAAAGTGGAATTGAATCATCCAAGATGCAATTTATAAACCAGGAAATTAAAAAGAATAAGAAAGCTTGCCCTGTCATTCATGAATTGGTTTGGTAAAAGCTGAGTAAAGCAGAGTGCAAGTTTGCCAAAACCAAAACAGGAATGAAAATCAAAACAATTTACAGAAATTTGGACAGCATCCCGGCTAAAATTGGATGTTCTCGGAAAATAAATAGCAATCAGAATAGCTCATATGAATTAAAATATAGCTGCAATTACATAAAGGGAATATGAACATGGAAAATCAGTGTAAAAAGCAGCATGAAACAAGAAATTACAGCATATGAACAATACTAACATCACAGCAACAACAGATTTGTGAAAATTAGAAAACAAGAAACATGAACAGCGCAATTAAACAGGCCTAAATCCACTAACCACATCCTAGGCTACCTAACAACCTAGAATCCACTACAACATGCATAACTAACTAGCCTAAATATGAACATAAATAGAAAAATAGGAAATTAACGATGAATGGAAAGAAGGGTGACGTTCAGCGAAACTTGGAAGGCGTAGGGAAGAAAGTGGGGCAGAGAGGTGGCCGGGGGATGGTGGTGGTGGCGGCGACGCGGTGGTTGACAGCGGCACGGCGGCGGTGGCGGCTGTTCGGAGGCAGGGGGTTTCAGGAAGGGTAATAGGGTTAGGAGGTGAAAGGGGAAGGAAAGGAAGGGGGGCGTTGGTGGCGATTGGGGGCGCGGCGGTGACGGTGGCACGGAGGGTGTGGCGGTCGCGGAGGGGTGGCAGTGGTGGTGGAGGGAAGAAGAGGAAAGAAGAAGAGAGAGGGGGGAGGAAGGGGAAGGCGTGGCGGCGGCTTCTGGGTGGTCGTTGGGGGTTGCGGTGGGCGGTGGTGGTGGCTGGAAGTTGTGGGTGGTGGTTGTGGAGAGAAGAGAGGAAGGAGAGGGGGGTTGGGGGGTGTGAATGGGTAGGATTCGCGTGACTACGGGGGTTAGTAAATTTGAATCCACGCGATCGCGTGGGGCACGCAGTCGTGTGGCTGGGGTGAAATGGGGGTCGACGCGATCGCGTGGGTGGCGCGATCGCATGGAATGGGTAAAAGAGTGAATGACGCGGTCGCATGAGGCACGCGACCGCGTCGCTGGAAATTGTGCTGAACGCACAATTCCAGCATCGTTTCAGCGCAACTCTCTGTCTCCTTTGAGGTGGTGTGCAATCCACGCGATGCGATCGTGTTGCGCACGCTGTCGCGTGGGATTGGTGTTGTGCAAGTGACGTGATCGCGTCAGGGACGCGACCGCGTGGGTCGTTGATGAGCGGATAATTTATACGCTTTTTGGCATTGTTTTTAGTATGTTTTTAGTAGAATCTGGTTACTTTTAGGGATGTTTTCATTAGTTTTTATGTTAAATTCACATTTCTGGACTTTAATATGAGTTTGTGTGTTTTTCTGTGATTTCAGGTATTTTCTGGCTGAAATTGAGGGACTTGAGCAAAAATCAGATTTAGAGGTTGAAGAAGGACTGCTGATGCTGTTGGATTCTGACCTCCCTGCACTCAAAGTAGATTTTCTAGAGCTACAGAACTCAAAATGGCGCGCTTCTAATTGCGTTGGAAAGTAGATATCCAGGGATTTCTAGAAATGTATAATAGTCTATATTTTGCCCAAGTTTAGACGACGCAAACTGGCGTTCAACGCCAGCTTTCTGCCCAATTCTGGCGTCCAGCGCCAGAAGCAAGTTGCAAAGTGGAGTTCAACGCCCAAAATGGCACAAAAGCTGGCGTTCAACTCCAAGATTGACCTCTACACGTGTAACATTCAAGCTCAGCCCAAGCACACACCAAGTGGGCCCCGAAAGTGGAGTTATGCATCAATTACTTACTTCTGTAAACCCTAGTAATTAGTTTATTATAAATAGGACTTTTTACTATTGTATTAGACATCTTTGGAATCATCTTTGGATTATCTTTTGATCTATTGATCACGTTTGGGGGCTGGCCATTCGGCCATGCCTGGACCTTCATTACTTATGTATTTTCAACGGTAGAGTTTCTGCACTCCATAGATTAAGGTGTGGAGCTCTGCTGTTCCTCAAAGATTAATGCAAAGTACTACTGTTTTCTATTCAATTCATCTTATTTCGCTTCTAAGATATTCATTCGTACTTCAACCTGAATATGATGAACGTGACAATCATCATCATTCCCTATGAATGCGTGCCTGACAACCACGTCCGTTCTACATTAGATTGAATGAGTATCTCTTAGATCTCTTAATCAGAATCTTCGTGGTATAAGCTAGATTGATGGCGGCATTCATGAGAGTCCGGAAATTCTAAACCTTGTCCGTGGTATTCCAAGTAGGACTCTGGGATTGAATGACTGTGACGAACTCCAAACTCGCGAGTGCTGGACGTAGTGACAGACGCAAAAGGATAGTAAATTCTATTCCAGTATGATCGAGAACCTCCAAGATGATTAGCCATGCAGTGACAGCGCATCGGACCATTTTCACTGAGAGGAATAGGATGCAACCAACGACAAGGGTGATGCCTCCAGACGATTAGCCGTGCTGTGACAGAGCATTTGGACCATTTTCCCGAGAGGATTGAAAGTAGCCATTGGCACCGGTGACATCCTTACACAAAGCCAGCCATAGAAAGGAGTAAGACTGATTGGATGAAGACAGCAGGAAAGCAGAGGTTCAGAGGAATGAATGCATCTCCATACGCTTATCTGAAATTCTCACCAATGATTTACATAAGTATTTCTATCCTTATTTTAGTATTAATTTCGAAAACTCCATAACTATTTTATATCCGCCTGACTGAGATTTACAAGGTGACCATAGCTTGCTTCATACCAACAATCTTTGTGGGATCGACCCTTACTCACGTAAGGTTTATTACTTGGACGACCCAGTGCACTTGCTGGTTAGTTATGCGAAGTTGTGAAGATATGTTTAGACCATGGTTCTGTGCATCCGTTTTTGGTGCCATCACCAGGGAATCAATTTCGAACAATAATTCACAACCTGAGTAACAATTTCGCATACCAGTCGTTTTGTGCGAAATGCACAACGGCCGCACGATTCCAGCCTAACTTTCTGGATGTTGGATGTTTACGCCAATCTCCAAATCATGCGGCCACGTGAATGACGCAGACGTGTGGGACGTGTTTTTCGCAACTAACGCGATCGCATGAATGATGCAGTCGCGTCGCGCACCCTTTTTTTATGCAGGTATGAAACTATGCAGTATGCAATGCGAATGAATAATATTCAGGTTCAATTGAAATGGAAATAAAAATAAATAACACGAAATAAAACTGAAAAAGAAACGACCATACCATGGTGGGTTGTCTCCCACCTAGCAATTTTAGTTAAAGTCCTTAAGTTGGACATTGGATGAGCTTCCTGTTATGGGGGCTTATGCTTAAATTCATCCAGAAATCTCCACCAATGCTTGGAATGCCAATAGCCTCTGGGGTCCCAAACTAGGCATGTAAAGCTTCTGAGCAGCTTCAAATAGATTCTCAGGCTTCCGGGGTGACGAATGTCAGAATAGATTCCAGGATCCCAAACTTGGCTTTTAAGTCCGCCTTCGTCTTGATCTATATTATTCCATCCGGGCGGTTTAGAAATTAGGTTCTCACCAAGGTGACCAAACGTTCTTCGAGATCCATTCGATTGATTGTGATGCCAATCCGTGCACTTTGAGTTGAAGCGTGGAACCTTATTGAACTATGTACACCAGCTCTGAGTACGAGCCATTTCCCTCTTACTCTTAAAGCCGCAGAGAGCTCTAAGCTGGCCATCTGTTTCAAGCAAATCATATTCAAATGGAAAAATAAAGTTAAAGGTTAAGGATTGTACCCACTTGAAGCTTGTATTGGGTGGTAATGGCCTTGGAATAGGTGTTTCCAGTGGTTCTGTGAGTTCTACTCCCTTGTGCTCTTCTGTGAATTTCTCCACTTCCATGCAAGATTCTTCAAATGCATCCATGTCCTTATCAAAACCTTCTATGTCTTCCTCATCACTTAAGTCATAAACTGGAGGTTGAGAGAAATCTACCTCCGTATCATCTTTGTAGTCACTTGGGGAAGATTCTTCGTTCTCAGAGAATTCACCCGCAGATGCAAGTTCATTACTAGGAGAACTTGACTTGAGATTATCATCATCAAGGAAACTTGCTTCTTGGATTATTCCGTCTAGTTCTTCATGAAATACCTGCCTTGGGGGTTGTGCACTATCCTCCTTAGCATCAATTGTAATGTCCGTGACAGAATTTTCCACAACTTTGGATTCCCATGGAAGTTCAGCGTCTCCTAAGTCTTCAACCAACTCTTCTTCTTTTATAATGACAGCTTCCTCTACTTGTTCTAGTACGAAGTCATACTCTGTCTTGTCCACTGGAGTTTCTAGTATCTCCTTCATGCTACGCTCTTCATTAGATTGTCCACATGGGGCTCTAGGAGGCCCTTGAATGTTCGAACGTCTAGAAGATAATAGACTTACTGCTTGCTCCAGTTGATGAAGGGTTATTTGAAGTTGATCTACTGTTTCCTTGAGGCGAACCTCTGATTCTTGGGGTGATAGATTTGGACGTGGTATATGGGGAAGTCATGGTGTTTGGGAGTAATTGGATTGGAATTTGGGTAAATGAGGATCATACGGTAGTAAATGGTGAAAAGGAGCTTGTGAGTGTGGTGGTGCAAAGTTATGTTGAGAGGATGGCCTATAAGCACAGGGTGGGGCTTGTTGGTAACTGCAAGGTTGTCCACCATATCTATTGCCTTGGTATGCATTGTAGAATGGTCTTTGTCCATGGTATCTTGGAGGGTATTGTTGCCTAAAGGGTTGATCAGATCCTCTTGGCTCCATCTATCTGTGATTGCTCTGACCTTGATGCATGTTCCTGTTATAACTTTCATTCCTTTCAACAATATTAGAACCAAACTCAAAGCGAGAGGGGTGAGAATTCATAGTGACTAATAAGAACAAAAGGGGAAAATAAAGACAAATAAACAAGTAAAAGAAAAATATTTACAATAACCAATAATAAGGCACACGATTGCAGTTCCCCGGCAACGGCGCCATTTTGAAGAACTGAAGATTGATGGTTTAGAAGTTATAGTAAACTCTCGTTGCAAGTATAGTTACTAAACCAAGCAATCAACCTTTCTTACAAACGTTTTGGTTGTCACAAGTAACAAACCCCTAAATAAATTGATAACCGAGTATTTAAACCTCGGGTCGTCTTCTCAAGGAACTGCAGGGAAGTATGTTCTTATTATTGGTTATGAAGATTGTAAATTGGGGTTTTGAGAATGAGGAACAAGTAATTTAAATGGCAATGGAAATAAATAAATAACTGTAAAATAAATAAATAACTGTAAAATACACTTTTGGCAAGGTATGAGAAATTAGAAGTCCTATCATAGTTATCCTTATCAATGATGATGAAAATTGAATCTTAATTCCGCTTTGTTAACTCTTACTAAAGCAAAAGGAGGTCAAGGGACTAATTAGTTTGATCTTCGAATCCTATTTATTTCCTGAGAAAAGATTGAGATTATTGAAGTTCAATTCAATTAGCAAAGATAACAATTATCAATCATGTTTGAGTTTGATAACTCCTGAGTTACTGATTTCTTAACCAAGACCAAAAGGGGGAAAAGTAAATCTACTGGAATAAAAATGTCTTCAGATTGGGAATAACAGTAACATAAATAAAAGAAAGCAATCATAAACTGAAATACCTCAAATAACATTAATTCGAAAGAGTAATCTGTAACATGGAAGAATTCATAAATTAAATTGGAAAAATAAGTAATTAAAAAGGAATATTGAACCTGATAAAAAGAGATAATCCTGAAAGCGAATAAAATCCTAAATCTAAATCCTAATCCTAAAGAGAGAGGAGAGAATCTCCCTCTCAAACTAAATCTAAATCATGAAAACTAACTAATTGGAGACTCTCCTTGAACGGATGCATTCTCCCACTTCATAACCTCTGATCTGTGCCTTCTGGACTTGGATTTGGGCCAAAAGGGGCTTCAGAAATCGCTGGGAGCATTTTCTGTAATTTCTGGTGCGTGGCCTCTGTCATGCGGCCGCGTGGGTCACGCGGTCGCGTCATTTTGAGTTTTCCATATCACGCGGTCACGTTGGTCACGCGTCCGTGTCATCTGCGTTATGCTCAAGGCGCGCGATCGCGTCAGTCACGCGGTCGCGTTGCTGTTAATTCGCGCTGGCATGCGGCCGCGTCATCCATGCGATCGCGTCACTGCCAGTTTCTTCAAAAACTCCGTTTTATGCTTTTCTTCCATTTTTGTATGTTTCCTTTCCATCCTTTAAGTCATTTCTGCCTTAGGAGATCTGAAATTACTCAACACACGAATCACGGCATCGAATGGAAATAAAGGGTAATTAAAATAGTTATTGTTCCGTGGGTTACCTGAAACTGGAGGTCGATCTCGGATGAGATCTTCTGTACTGGTCAGAGATGACGTGTCTGGCTGGCTGATGACGGCCAGAGCTGTTGGGTCTGACTCGTTGGACTTGCTGCACTGCTGATCCTTGGCCCCCGGAGGGTGGGGGGTACCTGCAAGAGACTCCGATGCTTAAGTTAGCACGGGTATTAAGCAGGTTTTTATGTAGAATCAGAGTATGAGTTATACCTGGGTGCTCCAGTGTATTTATAGTAGCGTGGGCTGACCTTTCTGATAAGATAAGTTAGTTATCTTATCTTATCTTATCTTATCTTGAGTGAAGTCAGCTTATCTTTCCAGGGAACCGCCTTTATCTCTATAGGCTGGGATTGCCTTTGGATTTTGGATCGTGTTCCTCTATTTGGGCCCTTTTATTGGGCTTTGCTGTCGGTATGACCGAACTCTTTATAACGAAGTCGGTCCTCTTTGACCTTAACAGGTCGGTCGCTTCATCGTTGATCATCCCAGGTCGGATAGCTCGACCCAGGGTATGAACAGTGCCCCTGCTTGAGCTCGGTCTTCTTTGTCGAGGCCGAGTTCCTTGACTTCGGTCTTTCTTGTAACGAAGCCGGACTCAAGCATTTTTTCGACTTCTTTTCTCAATACCTTTTGAATGTAGAACGTTTTCCTCTACAAGCGCGCGCTTTTATATCGGTGCTTTGGGAACGTGCGAGGGTTTAATGCCTTTTAATATTAGCATTAATTGCCCCGTTTCCTTTTTGGCTCTTTGTTTTAATTTTGAAAACACAGAAACGGTTTCTCTTCTTTCGCCTTTTCCGTAACTCCTTCGCATTTCTCCCTTCATTCTCTCGCTTTCAACTTTCTTTGTGTTGCGGCCTTTTGTTTGATTTTTCTGAAGCCTCTGCCTGGAGTTCGTGGTTTCGCGTTTTGGTCCAGCGACGTTTTTCTTTGGCTCGCGTCTTTCCTTTTGCTTCGCGGTAGTGATTCTTGGTTTCGCCGTCTCTCTTCACCTTTCCTAAAGTCTTACTGCTTTTTTAGGTTGGTACTAATTTTTTTGCTTTTTTCTCAGTTTCGTCTTCAGTCTTTTGGGTGAAGCTTTTGCCTTTGCATGTTTTGAAAGTTTGATCCTTTTCGTGACTCCGCATCCGTTCATCGCTGTAAATGTGTTTTCTTGGCTTTCTTTTGTGCGTTCCTCTGGCGTTTCCATTGAGGCTTTATATGGTTTTTGTTGCTTCTGATTTTTTACTATTCGATAGGCACTTCTTCATCTGTTCCGTGCTTTGCTTGATTGCTTTTTGTCTGATTTCTCAAAAGTTCGTACCTTTGATGATTTTCATTTGTCGTGTTTTGGTTTTGTATTTTTTGGGAATGCTTTTTGTTTGGTTGACTATGATGACTTATGCTTCTGAGAAATCTTGCTTTGTTTGAAGTCTTTTGTTTGTAAGGTGCTGGGGTGAGAGCTGTAGATTTTCCTGGAAACCTTGCTTTGTTACTGCCTCCAAAGGATTGCCCCAAGATTTTGGTTTGAGTCTTGGGGTTTTCCTTTTCTGTGTGATCTCCTGCATCGTATTGAGTTGTTTTCTCCCTTGTCCGAGATATTTTTAGTAATCCCCTCTTCTTTTCTTACTTGTAGGATTTAGTTGGCCTCATGTCTTCTCGCAATAACATTGTAGAGATGTCTTCCAGAGTTCCCGAGGGGATGTCCGATTGGCTGGACTCCCTTGTTTTATTGTGTGTTTCTATTGTGGATGCTGAATTTTGCACAGAGCTGAGGAAGCGCCATAGGATTTGTGCTAACAGTTCCTGCGAGGGTGATTATGAGCTTGTTGCTCCTGATTCTGATGAGAGAGTTTGTTTTCCGACTTCCGTCGAGGGGGAGCGTCCCTCTTTCTATGCTTATGAATACTTTTTCAGCCAATTGAACGTTACTTTCCCTTTTACTGCCTTTGAAACTGATTTGTTGTGGTCCTGCAACATTGCCCCATCCCAGCTGCATCCAAACTCCTGGGGTTTTATCAAAATATTTCAACTTCTTTGTCAGGAGTTGGATATAACACCTTCTGAAACTCTTTTCCTTTATCTTTTTGTCTCGGCCAAACCTGGGGGTTCCTCCAAAAAGAAAGCTTCCTGGGTTTCTTTCAGGTCGGCCCAGGGGCATAAAGTTTTTGCCATGCATGATGAGTCGTTTAAAGATTTTAAGAACTATTTCTTCCGAGTCCGTGCCATTGAGGGGGTTCGCCCCTTTTTTCTTAATGAAAATGATGAACCTGCTTTTCCTCTAGAGTGGCAAAAGAATGTAAGAGTGCCACGTTACACGTGGAAAATGCTTAGTGAGGTTGAGCGGGCCTTTGTGGTCGTTCTTGAAGATTTGTGGGGGAAGCCACTCCACCTGGACACGAAGAGATTTTTGAGTGATCCATCTTTGGTTCGGGCTGCTTTGGGTACTGCTTGATTTGTTTTTATACTTGCTCCCGGGCTTTGTTTCTCCTGTGTTGTAACTTGTCTTTGTTTTTTGTGTTTTTCAGAGATGTCGAAGAATAATGATTCTATGAGAGCCTATAAGAAGGCGAAGAAGGCGACCGCAGCACTAAACCTCTCGGCCAAAGCGGCCGGAGAGGGGTCTTCTCAGCCTCTGGTTAAACCTCCTATACCGAGTTCTCCCAGGCCGAGGAGAGCAATTCCTACTCCTCGGGTCCATCAAGTCGATCCTCCACAATCTTCCGTTGCTGCTTCCGGTCCCCTCCTAGTAAGAAGCAAAGAACAACTGAACCTTTCAACCTTGATACTCCTGACTTTGATGCAGTTGAGTTTGTAGATCAACAAATCGGCCCTTATGGTGTTCTTCCTATGGACGACGTGTCGATTCTTCATCATTTTGATTATATCACCCGGAGTGGTATCAAGTTGGCAGTCATGGGGGCGGCCCTATATCGGACTGCTCAAAGTCTTCCTCTCCATGCCACTAAAGTTTTTATGGAGGAGGCCAAACAGGAGTTTGATCGGATGAAGGATTTGAAGGGGGAGCTTGAAGTAAGGGTGGCCAGGTTGGAGAAAGATTTGGAAAATGAAAAGGCTATTTCTACTTCCTTGGCTGGCTCTCTGAAACTGGCCGAGGACACGGCTATGCGGCATAAGGATAGTTATTTGACGTCTTACCGGGAGGTGTTGCGTCTAAGAGAAGAATTGGAGAATGCCCGGGAGAATTATTCCGAACTCCAAGGTCATCTTGTTGGCAGTGTAACTGCTGCCTATGAGAACCTGAAGGAACAAGTTCGGGTTATTGTTCTCGAGGCCGACCTGACCCTCTTTAGCTTAGAGAACGTTGTCAGGGATGGCAAAGTTGTCCCTGATGAAGAGGATGAGGATGATGTCGATCCTCCCCCTGTAACCTCTACCAAGGTGTCGACTTCTGCTGCCCCCGCCGAGGTTGGTCCTCCTGTTTCTGATCCCGACTGCTAGATTTTGAATCGGGATGACGGTACTGTAGATGCCGTTCCTCTCCAGACTCGGCCTCCGTCTCCTCGGCCTGATGCTGCTAAAAAATCTTCTGACTCTTAGCTTTTTATTTTTATTCTGGACATGTAGTTGGCCCGGCTTGTGGGCTTTTTTAAACTCTTTATGTTTTGCTGACACTTTCTTGTTGCTTGCCTAGCAACTTTTGTTTTTTATAAAAACAAATGGTAGCATGCTTCTACTTTTTTGCGGTAGGTTTTGGTTGCCTCCGAGGCTTTTTAACCTTGTGGATGATAACTTTGTCTTTTGTGCTTGACTTGGTATTTCTTTTTCTGTGAATGTTGGAACCCTACAGCTTAACCTCTTTTGGATTGCTTTTGTATTTTGTATTTTGAATCCTTTGTGGTTGTGGCTAAGTAGGTCTAACTAAGAATTTTTTGGTTCGTTCTCGCTCTGGTTTATTTCTGACGGTTCCTAACCGATTCCTTCAAGTTGGTCTCCGAGTTGTTTTCGCAGTCCATTTCCAAGTTATATTTGTAATCCCTTTCCTGGATCTTTGTCAGATCTCTTTCAGGAACTATTTTGATAACTTGTTTGTAGTAGGAGTCCGACTTGGTTATATCGGTCTCCTTTAAGTTATTTGTAGTCCTCTTTCTTGGATCTTTGTCAGATCTCTTTCAGGGACTACTTTGATAACTTTTAGTAGTAGGAGTCCTGACTTGGTTATATCGGTCTCCTTTAAGTTATTTGTAGTCCTCTTTCTTGGATCTTTGTCAGATCTCTTTCAAGGACTACTTTGATAACTTTTAGTAGTAGGAGTCCGACTTGGTTATATCGGTCTCCTTTAAGTTATTTGTAGTCCTCTTTCTTGGATCTTTGTCAGATCTCTTTCAGGGACTACTTTGATAACTTTTAGTTTGGGCTGACTTTGTCATGTCGAGCCCTTCTGAGTTAAAGTAATCCTCTTTAATAGGGTTGGCCAGACCTCTTTCCAGGGTTTACTTATATCTCGGGTTGACTTGGTCCGACTTCTCAACGTTGGCCAGTCTTAAAGTTATTATTTTAGTGATCCGTAGGACCTCGTCAGGTTCTTTTTTAGATCACTTTCGATAACTTCTTACATTATTCTGTGTTCATCTTTGCCGATTTGTAGAAAGTGGTTGTCATCTCTAGGTCGTCCTTTGGGTGAATCGCGTTTTCACCTTTATCGGACGGTTTGTCTTTACCGTGATCGTGCAGTGAAATTGTTTTTCACTTTCTGCCGATCTGTCGCTTTATAATCGGACAATGAATGCTTCAGATTAATGCGTCTTGAAATCTTTGTAGAATATCTCAAATATATTTTATTAAAAGAAAAAGTAGAAATATATACATATGGGATTGTCTGAGTCTCAACTTGGTGCCTCATTAAAAAACCTTTTTAGGAAAAAGAGTGCATCCAATGATGAGATCTTTTATATCCTTTTTTCTAACTGTAGTACCTTCTGAGGTTGCAGGCATGCCATGACCTGAGAAGCTCTCGTCCGTCGAGTTCAGGCAGTCTGTAGTAGCCCTTTCCAAGTACTTCTATAACTCGGTAGGGTCCTTTCCAGTTTGCCGCCAGCTTTCCTTCTTCCGGTCGAGTTGTTCCGATATCATTTCGGATTAGGATAAGATCATTCTCCGCAAAACTTCTCGGCACTACCTTTTGATTGTATCTGGAAGCCATTCGGCGCTTTAGGGCTTCTTCCTTGATCTGAGCTCTTTCTTGGATTTCGGGTAACAAGTCGAGCTCTTCTCTTTGAAGTTGGGAGTTTGCTCCTTCATTGTAGTGAACTATTCTTGGCGATCCCTCAATTTCTACTGGAATCATCGCTTCCGTTCCGTATGCTAATCGGAAGGGGGATTCCTTCGTGGTGGAATGTGGAGTTGTTCGATATGCTAATAGGACCTGTGGAAGCTCTTCTGCCCAGGCTCCCTTTGCATTTTGTAATCTCCATTTTAGTCCAGCCAATATGACTTTGTTAGCCGCCTCGGCCTGTCCATTGGCTTGTGGATGCTCAACGGAGGTGTACTGGTGCTTTATATTCAAGTCGGCTACTAGTTTTCTGAAGCCTGCATCTGTGAATTGAGTGCCATTGTCTGTAGTTATCGAATATGGAATCCCGAATCTCGTGACAATGTTTCTATATAAGAATTTCCGACTCCTTTGAGCGGTGGCATTGGCTAGGGGTTCTGCCTCAATCCACTTTGTAAAGTAATCTACTCCCACTATGAGAAATTTAACTTATCCTGATCCCTGTGGGAAGGGGCCGAGAAGATCGAGTCCCCATTTTGCAAATGGCCAAGGTGAAGTCACGCTGATGAGCTCTTCTGGCGGGGCGATGTGAAAATTGGCATGTTTTTGACATGGTGGACATGTCTTTACAAATTCTGTGGCTTCTTTTTGTAGAGTTGGCCAATAAAATCCTGCCCGGAGTACTTTTTTGGCGAGAGCTCGCGCTCCGAGATGATTGCCACAAATGCCGCTATGTATTTCCTCTAGCACTTCCTTTGTGTTGGAGGTCGGCACGCATTTTAGTAAAGGTATTGAGATTCCTCTTTTGTACAGGATGTTGTTTATGATGGTGTAGTACTGTGCCTCCCTTTTTAACTTTTTTGCCTCCTTTTCTTCTGCGGGGAGTGTTCCTTCTTTGAGGTAGTTGACTATGGGGGTCATCCATCCTTGGTCCTGACTTGTTATGGCCAGGACTTGTTCTTCTTCCGAGATTGACGGGTTTCGCAACATTTCCTGGATGAGGCTTCTATTGTTGCCCCCTGGTTTGGTGCTGGCTAGTTTTGAGAGTGCATCAGCTCGGGCATTTCGTTCGCGGGGTATGTGGCAGATCTTATATTCCCCGACTTGTCCGAGTAGTTCCTTAGTTTTGTCTAAATATTTTTTCATGGTGGGGTCTTTGGCTTGGTAGCTCCCTGTTATTTGTGATGTGATTACTTGTAAATCGCTGTAAATGTTGAGTTTTTGAGCTCCGACCTCTTTAGCCAGCTTCAAACCAGCTAATAGTGCTTCATATTCCGCTTGGTTATTGGAGGCCGGGAACCCGAACTTGAGGGAAAGCTCAACTTGGGTTCCTTGGTTGCTTTCTATTATCACGCCTGCGCCGCTTCCAGTTTTATTTGAAGAACCGTCCATGTAGAGATTCTATTCTGCGGGGGTTTCTGGGGTATCTGTGAATTCTGTGATGAAGTCGGCCAGATACTGTGATTTGATGGCCGTCCGAGCTTCATATTGGAGGTCGAACTCTGATAACTCGACTGCCCATTGTAGAATTCTGCCTGCTAAATCTGTTTTCTGCAGTATTCCTTTTATGGGCTGGTTAGTTCTAACCTTAATGGTATGAGCCTGAAAGTACGGGCGGAGTCGTTGAGATGTTAGGATGAGAGTATAGGCAAATTTTTCTATTTTCTGGTAGTTCAGCTCGGATCCCTGTAGTGCTTTGCTAATGAAGTAGACGGGTTGTTGCCCATTTTCGTCTTCTCTGACTAGTGCTGAGGCTATCGCCCAGCTTCCTACTGCGAGATATAATATAAGTGGTTCTCCTTCTTGTGGTCGAGATAGGATAGGTGGCCGTCCTAAGAACTCCTTGAAGTCTTGGAAAGCTTGTTCACATTCTGTCGTCCATTCGAACTATTTTTCCTTTCTTAAAGTAGCATAGAAGGGGAGAGATCTTATCGCAGCTCCTGCTAAAAATTGGGATAGGGCGGCCAATCTCCCGTTGAGTTGCTGTACCTCTTTGACACAGGTTGGGCTCTTCATGTTGAGTATAGCTTGACATTTGTCTGGATTTGCTTCAATTCCCCTTTGTGTGATCATGAAACCCAAGAATTTGCCTGCTTCAACTGCGAAGGTGCATTTTGCGGGGTTGAGTCGCATGTCATGCTTCCTTATAGTGTCGAATACTTGGGACAGGTCGGACAATAATGTATTTTCGTTCTGTGTTTTTATCAACATGTCGTCCACATAGACTTCCATGATTTTCTCAATGTGATCTGAGAAGACTTTATTCATTAGCCTTTGATAAGTAGCTCCCGCGTTCTTGAGGCCGAAAGGCATCACGATGTAGCAGTAGTTTGCCTTTGGTGTTAAGAACGACGTTTTTTCTTGATCTGGTGGATACATGGGGATTTGGTTGTATCCCGAATAGGCGTCCATAAACGAGAGGTATCTATATCCAGAGGAAGCATCTACCAAAGCGTCAATACTTGGGAGTGGATATGGATCTTTTGGGCAGGCTTTGTTGAGATCGGTGTAATCGGTACACATGTGCCACTTCCCGTTTGACTTTTTCACCAAAACGACGTTGGCTAGCCATAGTGGATACTTGACTTCTCTTATGAATCCTGCCTCCAATAACGCTTGTACTTGTTCTTCCACAGCTCGGGATCATTCTGGTCCGAGTTTTCTTCGTTTCTGCTGCACTGGCCGAGATCCTGGATAGACCGCTAACTTGTGGCACATTAACTTGGGGTCTATGCCTGGCATGTCTGCGGCTTTCCATGCGAAGAGGTCGACATTATCTTGCAGGAATTGTATCAGTGAGTCCTTTGAGTCTCCTCTTAGGACCGTACCGATATTAGTCGTTTTATCTGCGGTGTCTCCAATCTGGACCTTCTCTACCTCACCTTCTGGGTGCGGACGGAGTTCTTCTCGATGCTGAGCTCCACCAAGCTCAATTGTATGAAACTCTTCTCCTCTGCCTTTGAGGTTTAAGCTCTCGTTATAGCAGTGACGTGCCATCTTTTGATCTGCCTTTACCGTGGCTATCCCCTCTGTAGTTGGGAATTTCATGCATAGATGTGGAGTTGAGACTATTGCGCCGAGTTGATTGAGTGTTGTCCGTCCTATGAGAGCATTGTAGGCTGAACTTACGTCGACCACAATGTAGTCTATTTTGAGGGTCCTAGATTGGTTCCCCTTTCCAAAAGTAGTGTGTAGCGATACGTATCCCAACGGTTGTATCGGAGTGTCTCCTAGTCCAAACAGATTGTTCGGGTATGCTCTTAGTTCCCTTTCGTCTAAGCCGAGTTTGTCGAAAGCTGTTTTGAATAAGATGTCGGTAGAACTCCCTTGGTCTACTAGTGTGCGGTGTAGATTGGCGTTTTCCAGTATAATTGTGATGACCATGGGGTCGTCGTGTCCCGGGATGATGCCGGATGCGTCTTCTTTAGTAAATGTTATCGCCGGGATGTCGGGTGCTTCCTCCTTTCTCTTAACGTGGTATACTTCTTTAAGGTATCTCTTTCGGGATGATTTGGAGATCCCACCTCCTGCGAATCCGCCATGTATCATGTGGACGTGTCTTTCTGGTGTCCGAGGTGACCGTTCAGTTCGTCCATCATCTTCGTCTCTCCGTCTTTTTCTTTGGTTATCATCCCGGGTGGCCAGAAATCGATCTAATTTTCCTTCTCTTACCAAATTTTCTATGATGTTTTTTCAAATCGAAACATTCGTTTGTAGAGTGTCCCCAAATTCGATGGTAGTCACAATATTCCTTCCGATTTCCTCCTCCCCTTTTGCCTTTGAGTGGTCGCGCTGGGGGGATTTTCTCAGTATGGCAAACTTCTTTGTATATGTCGACCAGGGATACTTTGAGAGGAGTGTAGTTGTGGTACTTTTTGATTTTCTCACCTTGTCGATCTTCTTTCCTTTTGGAGTCTTTGTCTTTGTCTCGGTAGGAGGTTCCAGATTTTGAGGTTTCTCCCAGCCGAGCGTTTTCTTCCATGTTGATGTATTTTTCTGCTCGCTCCTGTACTTCGTCTAAGGAGGTAGGATACTTTTTTGATATGGATTGGCTGAAAGGTCCCTCTCGTAAGCCATTGATAAGCCCCATGATGGCGGCCTCTGTCGGTAAACTTTGTATGTCCATGCATGTTTTGTTGAATCTTTCCATGTAGTTGCGGAGGCTCTCCCGATCTCCTTGCTTGATTCCCAGTAAGCTGGGTGTGTGCTTGGCCTTATCTTTCTGGATGGAGAATCTGGCCAGGAACTTTTTGGCCAGATCGTCGAAGTTTGAGATGGACCTCGGAGGCAAGTTGTCGAACCATCTGATCGCCATTTTTGTGAGAGTTGTTGGAAAAGCTTTGCAGCGAACGGCATCCAAGGCATCGGTAAGGTACATCCTGCTTCTGAAATTGCTAAGATGATGGTTGGGATCTGTAGTGCCATCGTACAAAACCATATCCGAAAGCTTGAAGTCCTTTGGAATTTTGGTCTTCATGATTTCTCTGGTGAATGGGTCCTGTTCTTTGCGTGATTTTTCTTCAGGAGTGGTCCGAGGAGCTTTTGTTTTGAGGTCGGCCTCTAATTGCTGTAGTTTTTCTTCTAGTTCTCGACGTCGCCGTACTTCTCTTTGTAGATCTTTTCTGATCTCCCGTTGTTGCTGGGTTTCTTTCTCTAGCTGCTTTAAACGATCTTGGAGTGCTTCCATGGCCCCCGGATTTGGTGAGTTTTTGTCCCCGTTGGATTCCAGGGTATCCTTTAGCGTAGTGTTCGCGTTCTTGTGCGGCGTTCTGTTCTCCAGATCTGAATCGTGGTCGTTGTCATGGCCGTCCGCCATGGTTTTGGGACGACTTCCAGGTTCCCCGGCAACGGCGCCAATGTTCCGTGGGTTACCTGAAACTGGAGGTCGATCTCGGATGAGATCTTCTGTACTGGTCGGAGATGACGTATCCGGCTGGCTGATGACGGCCGGAACTGTTGGGTCCGACTCGTTGGACTTGCTGCACTGCTGATCCTTGGCCCCCGGAGGGTGGGGGGTACCTGCAAGAGACTCCGATGCTTAAGTTAGCACGGGTATTAAGCAGGTTTTTATGTAGAATCAGAGTATGAGTTATACCTGGGTGCTCCAGTGTATTTATAGTAGCGTGGGCTGACCTTTCTGATAAGATAAGTTAGTTATCTTATCTTATCTTATCTTATCTTGAGTGAAGTCAGCTTATCTTTCCAGGGAACCGCCTTTATCTCTATAGGCTGGGATTGCCTTTGGATTCTGGGTCGTGTTCCTCTATTTGGGCCCTTTTATTGGGCTTTGCTGTCGATATGACCGAACTCTTTATAACGAAGTCGGTCCTCTTTGACCTTAACAGGTCAGTCGCTTCATCGTTGATCATCCCAGGTCAGATAGCTCGACCCAGGGTATGAACAGTTATTTTTAGAGCATAGAAAACATGTTTTTCACATACATCACATAATAAGGAAGGGAAAGTAAAACCATGCAATTAATATGAATAAGTGGGTGAAGGATTGAATAAATCACTCAATTTGAGCACAAAATATATCATAAAATATGGGTTTATCACTCTCCCCCAAGCATCTCAGAAAAACCTCACGACAGCCTCTTCTATCTCATCCAAATCCTCCAGACCATATTTTTCTACAGAAGATGCCTCTAACCAATAGAGAGGAAATCGGGGGTCAGAGTTCTCATCAAGAAAAAAGGGATGGTGACCCTCTACAGCTTGGACTTTAAAAAAGAAATTTTTGAAATCATGAAAAGAATCGTCAAAGATAGAAAAAACTTTCCGACCTTGAATGGTCCGGAAAGAAATCCACTGTTGCTTATTATTTTGCCCACTAAAGGGCTTGGCCATATGGAAAAGGTAGAAAAAGATCTTTAAAGAGGTCAGAAAATCTAACTCTCGACTAACAAGCTAGTAAATCTTCATAAAGCCCCAAGAATTGGGGTGGAGCTAAGTAGGAGCAACTCGGCAATGGGACAGTACCTCCATTTCGAAGTCAGAGAAAGGCAAAGAAACCCCGAGACGGGTAAAAAAAGCAATCATACATAAAGAAAAAATGGGGGTCAGAGTCAGTAACCCTGCCATAACAAACTCAGTCACCAAGACCCGGGGCCAACAATTCATACTTGGGCTCATCGTCCTCTAAGACACAAATCCTATGATGAACACGAAGTTCAGAGAGATAGTCGGTGTCCACTAAGGGTTCTTCCCCAAGAACAGTATCATCTACCCACTCAAAAATATGAGAAGACATCTTTTCCAGTAAAAAGAAATAAGTGAAAAGGCAACGAGACCTATAGAGAAAAATGGAAAAAAAAAATAAAAAACAGGGTCTCTAAAAGGCCAAAGCAATCCCTGAAAAGAATAGAGTCACTAAACCTACCAACAGACTCACTACAAACGCGCAAAAACTCCTCTAAATGCGCAAAATAAAGCACTCAAATAAAGAGGAGAAAGAAAAGGCTAACCTTTGAAGCAAGGACGAGCAGGAAACAGCGAACGTAGCACTCCAAGAAGGAAGCCTAAAAGGCTTTCTCTTTAAAAAAATAAGGATTGCAGGTAAGAGATTTCAAAAAACGAAAGAAGATAGAGAAAAGAGAGGAAAAAATATTTATAAACACGTCAGGGGCAAAATGGTAAAATCGAAGAAATCATTAAAGAAACACGCCGTTAGTCCATTACCAATGTAACTGCTCCCACGTGTGAATGCAGAGCTCATAACAAACGCGACGTTTGATTAAACGCGACTGTTGAGAAATTTGAATCACGTCGGTTTCAAAAATTATGTTGGTTCTCATAACACGTCGGCTACAAACTCGAGTTCAAATAGTCAAATCTAACTCATAAGCGAAAGAGATTGGACTCGAGTAGGGGCACTGTTCATACCCTGACCCAACACTAAGGCCCAGGTCCAAATAAACCAAAAAGGCCCAATCTAAAGATTGGCCTTTGCTACCAACCGACCTCCTTGTAAAGAGGTCGGACTGAATACAGACTCCACTCCAAAGAAGTCGGGATCGAATGATAGCTGGCAAATAACACTTATTCAAATAAGTAGCTGCCCCTAAAATCTCTCAACCCACTTCCAAGAGTCATATCTCAACTTCCTTAAGATAAAGGGACAGTTATCCACCTTAAAAGGTGGAACTACTCCAATGGTGGTTATTGGTTCACCACTATAAATACACTGACACCTCTCAGGTATCTCTAAGTTCCAATACTTTAAAAACCTGCTAAACCCTTTGCTGACTTAGGCATCGGAGTGTCTTTGCAGGTACCACCCCCCATTCCTTCATACACACAAGTCGAACGGCGACTCCCAGACGCAAACCAAGTCGGAGACCACCTCCTCCTGACGTTTGGACTAACCTTATAAGTCCAGCCTATTAATCTCCGATTACCCATCGTAACAGTAGGTATCTCACTAATTCGATCTACATTTTTCTGCCAATGCCCACATATCAAATACAGTGCGGATTAGACATACATTTTTTCTATTTTGTAGGATCAATTTTAATGCTCATCGCATTTTTTTGGTGGACTAAACATGTTAGTACGGTAAATTGTAACTCGTTTGACACTGTTGACCCACCTGTGAATGCTAACGTTTTAAATAATTATTCTTAACATAAAAGAAGATATATTTTAAATTTCACATTTTTGAAGAATATGACATTTAAATAATTTATAATATAAGGTACTTCTCAGTCCTTGAACAAACTTTTGTAATTAAATTATATCTATTATTTTCAATTCTAATAATGATTATCAGTCAAACAGAAAAACATACTCAAATATAAAATGTTTGACAAAGAAAAACATTAATATATTGGAGAAGGATTTGGCTCAAGGCTGTGACCCTGTTAGCTTTTTCTTTAATTTGCTTGTTTTTTATTTTTTCCTTGTTCTTTTCTTTCTTTTTCTCATTTAGCCCCTCACACACACAAAAAGAAAAAAATAAAAATAAAAAACTAGTACGTAGTAGTATACAAAAATAACAGAAAATATTATAACTATCCTTAATAGAAATTGTGAACAACATATTGAGTAGGAAAACAATGAAAAGTAATTTATATATAAAAATGTTTCAGCTAAAATGAAGAGGAAAAGAAAATGGAATATTCTTAGGACATGCTATCTAGGATTTAAATATTTAACTAAACTATGATAAAAATATTATATATATATATTTAACTAAACTTGCTAAGGTTATTCCATGGCCAAGAAATCAGCCACTTTTTTTGTATCATTCATGATAATGGCATGTCGAGTCACCAGCCCTCTATGCTCACGCAAGTTACAGTTGAGAGCATTCTTTATATATTTGCTGCAATTGATTTTCATGTTTGTTCGGTAGGTTTTTGTTCCTGTGAGAATTTTTTTAGAATACACAATTGTAATGATATTGTAATATTAGTTAAATCACTACAAGATAGGCGTGTCTTTGCGGCGATTTTTTTATGATTAGCGGCAGTTTAAAACGGCACAAAATCAAAGGTCGGCGACTCACCGGACCATCCTGGTTATGAGTGCAAGGAGTAGATTTGACGGCAGTTTTCAGTAATCGCTAGTATAACTGTCGCTAAATTCTTAAAACAATTACCTTTTGATATATATTAAAAACAGACTTTTTCCTTTAAATTTTGCCCTTGGTTTCTAGCATAGATAATTTACAAATACTTTTGAAGTTTTGATGACTCAATAAATTAAGTCTACATTTTAATGTAAGAGAACATACTATTATTAAATTTATCTAAACTCTTAGATATGAATCGAAAATTAAATAAATAACTATTACAAACAAAATATCATTTAGGAAACAATCTTAATTACCTTTTATTTTTCTTTTCCAGCCCATGATTTTGTAGCTCCCTAACTACTATTTCTATTTTTATTGTTGCAACTTAGTTTCGTATTGTATTTGTGATGCCTGGCATGGAGCCAAATATCAACAATAAAAACAAAATAGTGTTGTGCTTTATTTGGCTAGAATAATATCCCATGCTCGAAAATCACAAATGCTTTGTAATAGGCAAATAGACAAAAACTTCTGGTGGTGTTAGTTTGTGGGGATAATAATGCAGATATTTTTAATTAATAATAAATTCTCAATTCTGATAGTGTATGTGTATGTGCATGGAAAGAGTTTTCGTTCGGAATAGAGCAAAATAATAATAATAATAATCGTAAGTGTATTTCAATTCACAATTTTGTATAAGATTTTTCGTCACATTTCGCACTTTTAAATGAAAAATAATAAGTGGATGCTTGTTTTAACATATTTTGACATATTTTTGAGAATGGCCTTATGAAAATAAAAAAGAAAAAACAATTATTTCTGTCCATAAATTTTATGAATGCTGACAAAAATATTCATTAAACAAAAAAAACTAACGTGCGTTATATCTATGAAAGATAAATTTGTACGACAAAAATATCTAAATCTTAATTTTTTGTTGACTTTTTAATTAAATTCTTAAATTATCCTTTTTATCTTCAACTTCAACATCACCATCTCTTCTTATAATTCTTCTAACACAAAAACTCCAAACTCACCATCACCAATTCTTCGTCATTCAATTTTTGCTTCTTCTCCGGTAACTCCAAATCCAATTAACAAAGTATCCACATACGAAATATCACCACCACCAATGATGATGAAGAAAAAAAATAGAAGAACAACAAGCCAATGACAACGAAGATTTTGTTGGCGATGGCAAGGAATCTGCAGGACGCTGGACGTGGGACACTTCTACTGGAGGAGAAGAATCTGCTGGTGGTGGCGAGGTGATCGCAAAACGCGGCGCCGAACAACGACGCGATTGGGAGTCCGTTGGCAAGAAATCTACAAGATGCAACGTTGCTGATGGAGGAGAAGAATCTATTGGTGGTGGCGAGGTGACCGTAAGATGCGACGCCGAACAGCGACACGATGAGAGACTAGCGACGAACAGGAACAACGACTAGGAATCTGTAGGGACACGATGGAGAACGACGGTGAGAGTGAATAAAGGAGGCAGTGAGGCTTAAGAGAATAAGTGTTTGAGGTTTCAAAGGTGTAGGGTGGGTTATAGAGGTTATGTTATGGAGGATTGAGAATGTTTGAAATTTGGGGGAAAAAAAAGATGGTGGTGTCGAGGTTGAGGTTAGATAAAGAGGATAATTTAGGAATTTAATTAAAAAATGAATAAAAAAATTAGATTTGGATATTTTTGTCGTATAGAACTCATCTTTTATGAGTATAACATTATTTTTTTTATTTGATGAGTATTTTTATCAATGTTCATAAAATTTATAGATACAAATAGTTATTTTTTCAAATAAAAAAATTATTTAAATATCTCTCAAATTAAAAGAAAAAAAAAAGTATCATTTCTCAAGAAATTAATCAACTATCTGTCAAAACAAACTTTCACCAAGATTCCCAGAGTGAGTGGGTGTTTGTCTTCATGGTTTCCATTTTTATTTCTTCAATCATCTATCAACTACCATTATTATTATTATAAAATTTGGGCCCCATAGCCATGGATTACCATTACTAATAGTTATCACGGTTTAATTAAGCCACCAATAATTAATTATTGTACTAGGTACTTATTTTATGATAAGTGAGTCATCTACAATTCAAATATAATACGTTGTAGGATTTTTAAATTGGCACTATCCACTACCATTTGTATAGGTGATGAGTGATGACATTCACATTTTGCATGCATCTCTAATTGTTTGAGTGGAAAAAATGTAGGATATATTTCCCAACAAGTCACATTAATCTCACATTATTCAATTAGAACTCCAGTTTTATTGTGAAGTCTCTATCTCTTTTTCCATTTATACTTAGGGTGAATTATATATGGATATGATTTTCAAAAAATTATATATGGATGTTTAAATGTCCTCTAACTAAAATTGGCACCCTTGATTTGATACATGAAAGAAAGATCAGTGTTACATTTTATAAACTAAAAGAGTATCAAATTATATTAACATAAAGTTAAATTTTAGAAGAAAAATTATACCAGAATGTTATTTTCGTCTTCATTACTCTTTTCATTTCAAATTAATTTTCTCCTTTATTAAATACACTAAAAAAAAATAACTATTAAAGCTTTTTGCAAACACTCCTTATCAAATTTTTTAACTTCTACCAATATTATCTCTCCGATTAATAAATATATATATTAGAATAAACAGAAATCGATTAATATAAATTACTAGAAGAGAAACATTAAGGGTCAATAGGTTTTATCAATATTACATAATAGTTTAGATTAACATCTTATTTTTATATTATTAGAATTTAGGATTTATTTAATATAAAATATTTTTATTAAATAAAAATAATAAATTTTATTAGTTATGTAGTATTTTTTTTTTTTTTTGAAAACACAAAGCCACAACTAAATTGCTACAGATACAAAACAACTAATATATTGAAAAAGAAGGGTACTTTTTTCTTTTGAAATTTGTGATAACTTATTAGGACACAATTCATTATATTAAAAAAAAAAACTTTAATATTAAATGACAACGAATTAATGAAAATGTTTAGAAGATCCTACTTTTATGTCTTTAATGCTTTTAATTAGGAGACTTTTAACAAACAAAACCCATGTCTAATTTATATATATTTTATTTTTGTTGCAACTTTATTTTAATGTTCTAGAAATATAGAATGAGAGCACAATAACACTATAAATAAGAGTGTATGTGCATTCTAGGAAGGGAGCAAAACAATAGGCACTAATAATAATTAATTATTTCCATTGTGTTTTGATTATTGTAGGAAGCATCATGGAACAGGATCAATCAAAAGAGAGTGATGGAAGAAGAGGCACAACCCTGGTGGAAAGTGAAGAAGGCACAAAACTTGAGCTAACTGTGGATGAAGTTGTGGAAGGTTATGTAGGCTCACTTGGATTATCCCAAATCTTGCATGTCCTTGTGGTTTCATTTGCATGGATATTTGATGCACAGAGCACATTGGTGACAATCTTCAGTGATGCACAGCCACCTTGGAGGTGCAAGAATGGCGTGTACTGCGCCGACGGCCGCCGCAGTTCTGTTTGTGGCTTGGTGCCTGGGAGCTGGGAATGGGTTAGTGGAGATAGAAGCTCCACCGTAGCTGAATGGGGACTTATATGTGATAGGAAGTTTCTTGCTGCTGTTCCTGCTTCTGTCAACTTCCTTGGTTCTCTTTTAGGTATATACCTGTTTAGAATCTTAATTACTATGTTTATATTCATTTATGCTAATATACATATACTAAAATCGTTACTCTATATTTTTAATCTAGGATATTATATATCACCACAATATAGTCCTATGCTTCGTATATATTTAATGTCAATATGTGTACGAAAAAATTAGTTATCAAATCAGTCATTTGTATAAATGTTGAAAAAAATATATAAAACAATATATATTTATAGATAAATACATGGTGATTAATTGAGTAGTTAATTGTTTATATACACAGACAAATACATTGCATTTTGTACTAAAGGATACAGGGTTTTCTGATCTTTGGTTATAAACATGAGTTGATCTGCATAAAGGGCGTGATTTTATATCCCCTTTTTTGAACTCAACTGATAGAAGATGTAACTACGAAAATAATTGGTTCCATGTAATAAACTTTTCACCCATTGCAAAAGTGAATTATTGGATATGAATTTGGCCATTCACAAGCATGTAATACAAAGACTCAATAGCCTATAATATTAATATAATATAATATAGTACATAGTGGATTAGTTTAACGGGCGGGCATCCATACATATGATGCTGTGAATATGAATTGTGTTAGTAATTTGTAACAACATTAACTAACATGTTCTTCAAATTTTGGTTCAGGGTCTGCTATATTTGGGCACCTAGCAGATACTTGGCTTGGAAGAAAAAGAGCAGTGATGATTTCATGCATCTTAACCTCCATAACATTTTTGGCCACATCCTACTCCCCAAACATCTACGCCTATGCCTTCTTCCGATTCGCAACAGGGTTTGCGAGATCAGGAATCGGCATAAGCTGCCTTGTCCTCGCCACAGAGTCAGTGGGACGCAAGTGGCGAGGCCAAGCCGGCCAATACAGCTTCTTTTTCTTCACAATTGGATTCCTCTCACTCCCTCTTCTGGCATACCCAACCAGAACAAATTGGAGGAACTTGTACAAATTCTTGTCCATTTTGCCCCTGGCATATGCAATCATAATACTCCCTTGGGTCTCTGAATCCCCAAGGTGGTTTCTAATAAGAGGCAGAAGCAAAGATGCATTGAAAGTGTTGAAATATTTCGCCAGAATAAACGGCAAAGACGAATTCCCTCCGAATCTAACCTTAGCAAATCCTTCTGAACTGAAAGATGAAGAATCCGGAACAATTTCGAACAAGAGAGAGAATCTCTGGACCACAAAATGGGCTGCCAAACGAATGGCTCTTGTTATGATTGCTGGGTTTGGGGTTGGATTTGTTTACTACGGAGTTCAACTCAACGTGGAGAATTTGAATTTCAATCTTTATGTCTCGGTGGCTATAAATGCGGTTATGGAAATCCCTGCTGTTTTTGCCGGTTCTTTTCTGTTGGGATTTTCTAACAGAAGGTTGTTATTCTCCGTTTCATCCTACGTGGCAGGCGTTTCTTGCATTCTGTGCCTAATATTCTCAAAGGGGTATTCAAATTCCAAGGCACGTGGCAAATTTGGCGGGAACTGGGGGCAGTTGATTGTTGAGGCAGTTGGGTTTATGGGCTCTTCCTTGGCCTATGATATCTTGTACATTTATTGTGTGGAGTTGTTTCCTACAAATGTGAGGAACTTTGCTGTCTCAATGTTGAGGCAAACTTTGATGCTCGGGGCGTCGGTGGCGCCGCTGCTCGTGGTGGTGGGCCGGTTGAGCCCATCACTTTCTTTTATAGTGTTTGGGGTCTTGTCCATTGCTAGTGGCGTTTTGAGCATTTGGATTCCTGAGACCAGGAATGCTCCTTTGTATGAGACACTTAAGCAGCAGGAGGAGATGGAGGCTCTTAATCATGTTTCCAATGGCCATTCTAGGTGCCTAGAATTTGGAAAATGATTCAAGTCAATGGTAACATTGGTCAATTAAGTCGTTAGACTTTTGACTACTTATCAGAGCTTGAAAAGGTTTTAATTTCAAAAAATAAAAAGCAAATGAAAAAAAAGAAAGTTTCTACTTTGGCAGCTCTGTATTTGTAGAAAGGTAAAAGCTTGTCAATTATTTCATCTACTTAATGTATTTCAGTATTTATTTTAATCTCCTATGACAAGAAAATTCTATATAAATTTCTCTGTATGTAAATTTTATTTATGGTTTTAATGAAGAACGTGATTTAGTTAAAAGTTCCGTAACAAAATTCCCGTAAAATAGCATTTTTTTTAGTTAATCTTAGTATAATTTTTTTAACAATAACATAATAATATTTTAAGAAGAAGAATAATATTATAATAATAATTTAAAGAGAAAAACAATACTATAATTATAATAATAATAATTCATATTTTTATTCTCTGTTAATCTATTATACTTTCGTAGTGGCGACAAAGTGATAACTCTCAATTTGACTGCTCATATTAATTTATGATCTTCATTTAAGAACTAATCAACGTCCTAAAGCCTTTATATAACCATGCATCAATATATGGTGGCCATAAGATGCATACAACTCGCATATAGTTGTATCTTAATAAGCTTAGCTTATTGTTTGACTTTTTCAAACATGATTCTATAACTCCTAGAAACATGTAGTAAAACCTTCAACTTGTCAAATTTGACAGCATAACCATCTTCAATTTTCTTTCGAAGAAGATGATGACATCAAACTAATCAAATTTTATATAAAAAAAAAAAATTTGTACCTTTATTATATTTTGGAATGTTTCTGTATTTTACAAAGATTTTTTTTTGTGAGAACCTAAATCTTTGGATAATATTATTGGGAATTTACTTAATATTTCAATTCCAAGCAGATGACATGTTTAAATGATATGGGAGTTGAATATCTAGTGTGTTCAAACTAAAGAGGAGCAGAAAACCATGGTATATATGTTTGGAATAGATTTCATTTGGAGAGAGTTAAAAAAGTACTATCTTATTGAAAGGTTCTATACATCTGCCATTTTTCAAGGCATTTTTTTAGATAAAAATTCTGTTTTTTTTCTTTTTGGATGGTAAATATTTCTCAGAACATGGAGTGTGAATCAAACCCATGTTTGAATTCAAATTGAAATACTGATTCAAGTTTTTCCCTTCTGAATCAGGTAGATTCATATCCGAAAGAGGTTTACAATAAATTCTTTTAAAATTGACTATTTGTCCCTCTGTTAGAGATGTTCTCGAAATGTCTGCGATCGAGTAAATAGCTCTACGAACGAATGGATCGAATCGAATTGAAAAATGGAAAGATTTGTACAAGTTATACCCTTCGTCACCACTTTACGAAAAAAAAATGGTTAGATATTAATATGTTAAATACCTGTGACTCGATTGGTAGAATAGTATCTCTCCAAGAAAGCATGTTTTTTTTACCGCCACACAGAAAATATTTTGTTTCGAATGAACAAGTATATATATATATATATATATATATATATATATATATATACCAGGATGATTATCACTTTTTATTTATTTATTTAAAAATGAAGGAGAAAGTAGTAAAATGAGGTTTATGGGGTGAGATATGGTGATTTATGGTGATATGGACGTCATTATTTTTTGTAGGTACACAGTTTTTTTTTTTTACATAAATAACAAAAATGCTGGATTTTTTATTGAAATTAAATAAATATATAAATTACAGAAATATATAAAATATGAGATATTTACAAAAATACATACACTTACACATCTCAAAAATATATTAAATATTAAACATATTTCGCCATCTAAGACTTGGTGTCGTGCTATGATCGGACGACATCGAAACATATCTTAGATACACCCAAGATATGTGTTATTATGGAAATCGGAGGTTGAGCACCCGAAATATGTGGCAGCTTAGAAAAGAATCTCATTAAAATATGTACAATTTGCTTAATTTAGGTCTTAGCATCCGAGATATGTGTCTAATAGGAACTGAGACCCCATTAGGAGAATTGTATATATCCCGAGTACTGAGACTCTTTTCTAAGTTGTCACATATCTCGGATGCTCAAATCTCGATCTCCATAATAACACATATCCCGGGTGTATCTAGGATATATCTCGGTGACGCCTGGTCACAACACAGAATTTCAGAATCCAAGACATGTTCAATTTTTAACTTATGCCTCAACATTCGAGATGCGTAAGGTTACGCATTTTTATAAATACTTCACATTTTATATATTTTTGTCATTTATATATTTATTTAATTTAAATAAAAAATCGTAAAAATCTCTGAAAATACAATAATAAAATGCTCTTTTTTATGTATTAAAAAATATGTTTTTTTATCAGTAAAATTGTTAAAAGATAATTTGAAATGTTTTTCACAGTGTTTAAAAGATTTTGTCTATAAAATTTAAAAAGAATATATATTTTTTACACTCTGTAAATCTTTTTTTTTTTTAAATTTCATATACAGAATTGTTATGTGAGATTTCATATAATTATATTATCCGATGATTATTTTTTTAATAGGTCGGATACTAGTATAAATATATTATTGGTGATTAGTAGAGTTTTTATTTTTTGAAAGGAGTTTATTAAAATTAACTTTTAAAAGTTAATTTTTTAAAATTATAAATTTTATGTTTGTTAAATTAAATTAAATAATGAGTACAAGAAATAATAATTGTGCTTGTTAAACTAATTTTTAAAGTTAAAAATACTATTATAAATATAAATATAAAAATAAATTTAGATCTTTGTTAATGTATAATATTATATTAAATTTTTTCATTTTAATAAATATAAGTTAATATAACTTTTCAAAAACACAAGTTTCTCTTTAAAAAATTTTATCAAACTAAATTTAAAAAAAAATAATAAGACAATAACTAAAATTATCTTATTTAACTTAATATCCATTAATAAAAATAAAATAAGTGAAAGAAAAATTTGTTGAAAAATAAAAATTCCGCTATAAGTCCTATTTCCAAAGCATATATATGCTTTATAAGGTACAGAAATCATTCGGATTGTGGAAAGAATGAAAAAGATGTGCTGACAAAAGAAATGGTATCTGGATAAAAGGGTAATAAGCAATGTTCTTAAAATCGGTTCGAACCAGCCGGTCAAACCGGTTGAACCGTAAATCGCTGAAAAAAGTGGTCCGAACATATGCAAAAACCGTGGATTTCAGAAACCGTAATTGAAACCGTTCCACTCATTGAGGCAATTAGCAAGCCCTAACTGCATCCTCCCGTGCCAGATCTAGCATTCCAGATTCCAGAGCGCCGTTTCAATCTCATCGAGCTCCAGAGCGCCCCTCACCTTCGTCCAGCCACCGCCTCGTGCCGCCGCCGTCGTTCCTTCGAAAAGCCACCGTTTGCGCGCCCACTTCCCCTCCATCGCGCAGCAGCCATCGCAACCTTTGAAGCCTTCGTCGCGCAACCTTTGAAGCCTCCATCGCGCAATAGCCATCTCAACCTTCGAAGCCACCGTCTGCTCCACCACTCTTGCATGCTCTGTCTCCCTTAGTGTCTCTCGGTGTCTTTGTCTCCCTTGGTCACTCTGTGTCTCTATCTCTGCCTCTCGGTGTCTCTGTCCCTCTCTGCAACCACAGTCTCTTGCATGTTCTCTAGGTAATTTTTTTATTAACTATGAATTTATGATTGAACTCTGATATAGTGAAGTTATGTGAACTCTGAAATAGTGAAGCTCTGTCAACTCTGAATTTATGATTTACTGAAATAGTGAAGCTCTAAACTCTGATTCAAGTCATTCAACTGTGAACTGATATGGTGATATAGTGATTGAATAATTGTTTGTTTTTTTTTTGTGAACTGTGAAGTGTGAACTGATATAGTGATATAGTGATTGAATAATTGATTGAATAATTGTTTGCCTGTTTTAACTGAACTAAGTTACTGATTCAGAACTGTGAACTTTGTATTGTTATTGGATTGGATTGTATTGTTATTGGAATGGATTGTTATTGCATGTTTGCCTGTTTCAATTGAATAATTGGATTGGATTGTATTGTTATTGGATTGCTGGTAATGTTTAGGTATGGATGAATAATTATTGTTAGTTAAGCTGTGAACTTTGTTGTTGTTACTTCACTTGTTACCATCGCCGGTGCCAGCTCTGTTTCACCGATCAGTGCTGCTTCCCCTCTTTCTCAGGATCTGTTCTGCTCTGTTTTAGGCTTCTAGATTTCTTTGTTATTGGAATTTGATTTTATTTCTGGTTAGGATTGGATATCTGAATCTTTTATTTGAAAATTATTTTTTGGTTCTTTGATTTTCAAGTTGCTTGCTGCTTCAATTTGAGGGGATTCTGAATTTTGGTTTAAACTGTGATTGAAGGTTCTTTGGTTTGGGTATTCTTCACTTTCCCGGAAGCTTAGCTTTTAATTCGTTGAGATCAAATTATTGTTTTCAACCTTGGTGATTTTTAGATATTCTTTTTAGTTGCTTTCTTTTTAAATGTTTCAATTGGTGGTGTTGTGTTGTTGCTGTGATTTAAATGTTCTTTTTAATTCTTTCTTTTTCTCGAATGCCCAGTCAATGCTTGATTGATTGGCTTTGCTCACTGATTATATTTGATGATAAATTTTAGATTTATAACTCTATTATTACTTTATTGTCTGTTTGTATAGTTAAATTTTATTAAAGTTTCTTGAATTTGCACTATGTTACTGATTCAAAGTTTTTTGAGTTTTGTTCATTGTTTGGTTGCACCGTCCCTGCTCTCAATCTCTGCTGACTTGCTGCCCCTCCTCTGTGTTGGATTTTTTTTTGTTTCAGCTGTTGTGTTTTTGTTTCAGGTCCTGTTGTGTTTGTTGTATAATACCTATCAATTTGTTTTACTTTTTGACTCAGCTACAGACAATATTTTCTATCTTTAACTTGTGAATTGTATATTTATATTAGACTATAATTATGTTTTAATGTGTTTATTTATATTTTATTTTTTATTTTATTATAAAACAGTTTTTTCAGTTCAACCACGGTCAAACCGATTGAACCTATGAACCAGTGAACCAGTAACTAGAGCGGTTCGATGACCGGTTCGGTTTTTAGAACCTTGGTACTAAGTAAATATGATGGCAATATAAAGATGTATTCATTAGAAGGTTGATTCAGGATTTTTTTCCGTTATAAATTATAAAAAATAATTATTTCCATAGAACACAGTTTTGATCTTTATTTATAGGAATGCAGGGTTTTTTTTTGGTAATTAGGGCAAGTTCGCGGTACTCCCAGCGAACTCTATATATATTATTAGAATATAATTAGGATCAATTAGAATTATTATCCCTTCCTCTACCACGCACAAAATTCATTCTAGAATTTCTAGGGGATATCTTGGTGTCTTTCTCTAGAGAATTTGCGAGGTGCATCAATATAAACCTTATCTCTTACTCGTGGTAGCTTGTCACCATCCAGGGTGTCAGATAATACATCTCTACCTCCCCGTGATGGCAATGACCTTCCTGACATAGAAGTGTATTTATAGGGACTAAGAGAATCGTAATAATAAAGACGTAATATTATATAATAAATATTCAGATATACTAAATAATTCTAATTGATCCTAATTATATTCTAACATATATTATAGAGTTCGCTGCACCCCGCGGCGAACTCTATGCAAAGTTCGACGTATTATAAATTCGAAGTGGGACCATTGTTCCTTGTCCTTTTCTTTCCAAATCTTCTCCCAATTTTTATTCTATTAGAACTTTCTGTAATCCGGCGTTCAAGAGATTCTTATTCACAGCATTAGCAGTTTGAGGTTAGTAATTAAAATGTTAGTTTGAGTAATTTTTCTCAGATTAGTTAGAGTTACCTATTATTTTTTAGTTCGTGGTTGCATGCTAATTATAATTAGAGTTACTGTTTGCTTATTTCATGTTATTCGGTGGTTGTTGATTGTTTTTAACATGTGAATTAGTATAAGTTGTTAGTATATTTCTTAGTTAGTTTAGTAAAAAAAATTGGTTTAAGTTGTTAGTCAAATTTTATAAAATTAAGTTAGAATGTGGGGTTAAGTGAGTAATAGAATAGGTTAATGTGAAACAAATGCTGATAAGTACATGTTATTTTGTTTAAATTGGTTGTGGTTAGATGGAGCAGCAGTTATTGGGATACGAGGGGTCCCTGTACAGATTAGATCAGGCTGAGCACATTGCTGGCAGACTTGATCGAGTGGTATGATGATATCGTTGTCGTTTATCTCTCTTTAATTATGAAACAGTGAACTTGTGCTATTTAGAGTTGACGCTGTTTTTTTGTTTTGTTTTTAATATTATCTTTCCGTTTGGTAGGCACCTCGGATCTTGCCCACCAGGTGGAATTTGATGACGAGGCCACCGGAGGCGTTTAGGCCATATCTCAGACGAGCCGGATTTGAGTATGTGGCCTACATGGTTGAGTTCGAGTATGACTGGCCACTTGCCTCGGCGTTGTTAGAGAGGTGGAGGCCTGAGTCCCACACCATTCATCTAGCATGCGGGGAGATGACCATCACGCTGAAGGACGTGGCGTATCAGCTGAGACTCAGGATCGATGGTGATTCTGTGAGCGGGTGCATAGGTAGTTGGGAGCAGCACCATCAGGGACGGACCATTGAGGACTTTTGTCAGGAGGTATTGGGTGTTGTGCTTGGCGCGAATGACAGACAGTCACAGACGAAGTGGACTGTCAAGCTGACTTGGTTCCTTAACACTATCTGTGGAGAGCTGGAGCAGGACGCCACTGAGGAGCGCCTCCTGAGATACACGAGAGGCTACATTATGCAGCTGATAGGGGTATTCTATTCCCAGATGCATCTGACTCTGGGGTGCACATCAGGTGGCTCTCCCTGCTGGAAGACCTCGATGCATGTGGTAGGTTGTCGTAGGGATCGACTGTATTGGCTTGGATGTACCGCCAGATGTGCCGCGCCACGGAGCATGGTGCGCGCAACCTGTTGGGGTGGTTGTGTCAACCTGCTATTGTCTTGGGCCTACCACCGTATTTCCCTGCTACTTCCGGATGGATTTGATACCCGTCGGTTTCCGCTTGTTGAGAGGTAGATTTTTTTTTATTTTTTGCAATAGTCCTTTGTTTATTTACTATATTGTGTTTAATATAACTAAGTTGTGATGTTCAATACCGACCGGACAATGCCAGAGGCGAGGGGCGCCTTAGGCATTACAGGCGTGTCCTGAATGGGATTAGCATGCTCGCTATAAGTTTTAAATATTTATGCAAACCCAGTTTACTTTATGTTATGTGTTTTGCATATGAAAATTCAATAATAACACCAACTTGTGTCTTGGAAACAGGTTGAGTGGACACCGTATGCAGACCCACAGTTGGAGGGTCTAGTTCCGCATGAGATTGCTGAGGTTGACCACACGGCAGCTGTTGTCTGCCCGCTTCTCTACTTTTCCATTATTGAGTGGCATCAGGTGGACCGAGTGGTGCGGGAGTTCGGTGGCCTGCAGCACATCCCGACCAGGCCATTAGACATCGACAGCATGCATGGGATGGATGGTCGATTTGGACGGGGTGAGTGGTTCCCACATTTGCTGGGGGGATGGCATGAGCTATGGGATCATCAGGCCGACCATCGTCTACACATCCATCATCATATAGACCTGCGTCCTTCACTATCGTATATGGCTTGGTACCTTTAGTGGGCACACACAGAGTTGTTTGGTCAGGGTGACCAGCACCTAATACCGGCGAGGGTGGTGCCGGAGGACCTGCCTCTATACCATCCACCTGCTCCAAAGTTACATCAGCCTGAGGATGGTCATCACCTCCCAGAGCTGCGCGTTCCCACTGGGAGAGGGAGAGGTAGGGGACGGGGGAGAGCAAGAGGCAGAGGCAGACGTCGTAGAGGCGGAGGGAGGCAGCAAGCTGACGAGCTTCAGCGGGACAGGGACCCAGTCAGCCCGCTAGGTGGTGGGCCAGAGGGAGTTGGTGGGCATGAGGCTGGTGGTCAGATTGCTGGGACTCTGTCGGGACCCTTGCCTGGAGGATACCTGTCCCTCAGACCCCCTAGGTCACATCACTCTGACGCCGGTACCAGCCACCAGGCTGAGGGACCGGAGGTTGGGACTAGCCAGCAGGAGCAGCAGGCAGTGCATGGAGATTTCGGTACCCAGTTCCATCTGCCATTCAGCCCTAGTGATCTCGGACAGCATACGGATTACCAGCCCATATTGGACACGCAGGACTTGCTTGATGTGACGATGCTTGTCCCTGAGTGGATGACGGGGTTGATGCAGGGGGTGATGGCGGGTTGGCAGATATCGGGACACATTCACAGCAGGCGCAGCCATTCTCACAGATGCACACGTCTCCTTTCTATACGACGCCTTGTAACCGAAGTGTTTCTCTACACCTCCTTGTAGAACCCTGATACTTATTGTTGGATCCACTTTTACCATTGTGAAAATGTGTTGCGCAATCACCTTCGAATCCAACCGACGATGGTCTTGCCCCATTGAGTTTTGCATGCATTTGTGAGGACCTGTGTATCTCCTCACCTCCCACTTTTCTACCTTACGGCGATATGATATGTGTATGCTCCAATTACAACCCGGTCCGAACTGGATACACTGTGCATTATACCTCCACTGGTCACTGTTTACTATTTTGTATTCCACATCCCTTCTGATGCTGTACGTCTTAACAACCAACATGACTTCTTCCTTGTTTTGAAAATGTTATCCAACCTAGAACTCATTCCTTGGATCATCTTCAGGCCCTCCCTGGGTAAAGGACCAATCGGACGTCATTGCCTTCAGATTCAACCTAGAGAAGTGGTCCAGGCGATCATACGGTTGGGAAATAGCGGGCTGTGTCAGGGCAATTTGTGTTTCACCGTAATAGTTCATCTCTTCTTCATCGTCACCACCATCAGGAATTTCGGCAGGTTCTTCTTTGGCATCGTCTCTATCATCAGGGTTAACTTCATACTGATCCATCATTGGATCTCTAAGAGTGGAACCATCGTGACTTTCAACGCCATCATCCACCTCAGCATTGTCCACTTCAACATTAGACCATTCTTGACTACCTTCAGGAGCCATATTCAGATCCACCATTGTCCGCCTGATATTTCGTTTAACAGGCCCACTCAACGGACTATCGTCGACAGTATCCACAGACAATCCTCAGCCACCCAAATCGACGACGAACACGGCTAACTCAAACAAATGAACATTTGCCCAGTGGTTGTGCCAAGACCGTATAAGACGTACGTCCTCGTCGTCGTGCAGACAATACCTGATTAAAAATACCATAACGTTTTTATCACAAGCGCGTTCACATAAATATAAATATACCAATAGCAGAAACAACATAGTTGTGACATACCTTTTATAAATTAAAGTACCATCTATTTCGGTTGGATATCTGTAGTAGATTTTCTTCACCTTCTTTGTCTCTTGCATCCCCACAGAGAGTAATACTAGATTCTTTAACAGCTCTAAACAATTGATTTCTGTTGTCAGATGGGTAAATATAGGTTGGTTCGATCTAAAAACGATAGAACCTTCCTCATCATACACCATTTCTCCATCGTAATGAATGGATAACAGTGAATTTCTTACCATTATAAAAAAAAGAGATAATCAACAGCCAAAATGGTTGTCGAGAACAAAGTTCGGTGCTCAACTTCGTTGTGCTAAGGCCATTTATGGGGGAAACTTTGCATAGAGTTCGCCGGGGATAAGGTGAACTTGCCCTAATTACCAAAAAAAACGTGCATTCCTGTAAATAAAGATCAAAACTGTGTTCCGTGAAAATAATTATTTTTTATAATTTATAACGGAACAAAATCTGTTGATTCATGTATAATATAAAGATGAAAGTTGTAGTAAGTACCACAAGAACATGTGATTTATAGTGTTATAAATCATTGTAATCTTCTCACTAATTGGGTAAAGATGTAACATAATAAAAAAAATTAACATCTATAATTTTATATATGTACATATTTATAATTATACAGTTATTATATTTAATTTATTAAATTATTCTATCAGTAATTAAATAATATAAAATAAGATAAATGAACTAAAAATATAAAAATAAAATAAATTTAAATTATTTTTAATTAATTTTTATTATTTTTTAATATTTTAGCATACTATAATATCACAATTATCTTATAAATCAACATGCTTTTCTTTATAAATAGTTTTTAATATCACAATTATTCTATAAATTAACATGCTTTCTTTTTCATTATATAGTATATTCTAACCAACATAAATATTATATAAAACAAAAAGACAAAAAAAAAAACAAAAAAATAAATAAATGTGGCTCATTTTATATATATATATATATATATATATATATATATATATATATATATATATATATATATAATTTTGATGGTAAGATACACATTGAAACAGGCTAAAGAGGTATAATTTGCAGGTGAGTGAATTTTGCAGATAGAGCAGACTTAACATATAAGTGGTGTGTTGGTCCAGTATGCAAGTTGCGTGTTGTCACATATCGAATGTTGAAAGGATGTTGATGCAACATATCTGCATGTTAAATGCTCCTTCTTTCATTCTAGAACTCTGTCTATAGATATAAAATTTATTACCATTTTATTTCATTGTTAGATGAGAATTGTTTTGGTCTGTGGGTGGTGTGATGGAGATAGCGCAAATATACTGGTGTATTACAACGGCATAATTATACGAAATACACATGAGAGTACGAGCTTTTTTACGTATGAGAATTTATTTTTCTTTGTTATTTCATACACTATGACGTTTGCAGAGCTACAGTACGGTCTCTGTCAAAAAATAGAAAGTGATATCTTAAAGAGAGTGAGCAATATTCTATATAGAAATCCTGTTATCATATTTGGTGAGTTAATACAATTTGATACTATGCCCATCGTTGAGGAAGCAAGTATGCAGTAGATGTTTCATATTCAAAAGCCAAATATTAAGCTGTATGTTGAATTTGACATATATATAGCTGCAAATGGAATTTAACATGACTCATATATGGAAGATGATAGAGTTGAAGTGTACGAAGAAATGAATAGTGATAGCAAGGAGAACTTTGGCGTTTTTTTTATTGTCCAAATTATATTTGTGCATTAACTCTAATTTTGTTGTTCAAGTTCATCTACTTTCTTATTTGGTTTCCAAAGTGCAACAACCAGATGGTATTAAGAGTGGTAAAAGACAAGAATAGTGAGTTCAATAGAAGGTAAAAGTCAATTTTGAGAATAAACACGAGTGTCCATCTTTGAGTGAAACACGTGAGAGAGTGATTGCGAGGTCCTTTCTACAATAATTTTTATGGGTTCATTGCTATAACAACCGACTCATATGATACTCTAGTTGATATGAGGATGATGCAAAGGGTAATTCAGCACTTAATTAATCGCTTGAATGAATTAAAAGAATAGTGGCAGGAGGTGACACAAACATTGTCCAAAAATACTAAACATGACACTTTTAGGAATTAACGTCAAACTCATAAACCATCTGATGATGACTCTGATGAGGCTACAACACCTTGATATAGAAGATAAGATAGCAATATCAATGCCATCAAGATGCAAATACCACCATTCAAAGGGAGAAATGATCTTGAAATTTCTTTGAAGTGGAAACGTAAGGTCGAAAGAATTTTTGCTTGTCATAACTACTCTGAGACAAAGAAGGTTTACTTGACAGCAATTGCATTCTTTGATTATGCCTTACTTTGGTGGGATGAACTAGTGAAAATAAGACGGCCAAATGAAGATATCCTATACAGACTTGGATCATATGAAGCGTCTCATGAAAAAGAAATTTGTGCCTTCGTACTACTACAGGAAAGTGCATCAAATATTACATAGGTTGACTCAAGGTTCCAATTCAGTTGACAACTACTATAAGAAAATGGAGATGCTTATGATTAAGGCCAACATAGAAGATGATATCGATGTTACTATGGCACGATTTATAGGTGGTTTGAATAGAGCTATTACTGATGTGGTGGAATTACATCATTATGTGGAGATGGAAGATTTAGTCAGTGTGGCGATGAAGGTGGAGAGACAACAACAAAGAAGAGTAGCAAAGAGATTGTCTCATGCTAATTAAAAGTGAATTTACAGAGTCTTGTGGTGATGACATAACAAAGACTAAGGATGCTGACTCTAAGAAAAAGTTATTTTACGCTACATAGAAGAAAGATAATTCTAACTCTTCTTCTTTTTCTACCTCTAGGTAGAGAGATATTAAATGCTTCAAGTGTCATGGTTATTAGAAGAGGTGATATTATATCTAACTCTTACCAATGTGATGACTTCGATCATGATAGTATGTCACCTTTGGAGGAATGTTCTAATGGTGATGTTGAGTATGCAGTCTATAGTGAATCTCTTGTTGTTAGGCGTGCTTTGAATTTGCAAGTGAAAGAAGATAACTTAGAGCAACGCCAAAATTTTTTTCATAATAAATGTTTAGTGGGTGAAAAGGTACGCAGTTTGATTACTGATGGAGGAAGTTGGACTAATGTGGCAAGTACTCTTATGGTGGAGAAATTGGGCTTGACATGTGTTCGGCATCTGATAAACCACTATTTTATCGTTTATCTTGTGCTTAATTGAGTGGTTTTTATCAATTCTTTACCCACTTATTCATATGATTTGCATGAGTTTACATTTTTCCTTCCAAATTTTGTACTATGACTAAAAACATGCTTCTTTGGCCTTAAATTTGCTATGTTTAAATCCTCTCTTATTACCATTTGATGCCTTGATATGTGTGTTAAGTGTTTTCAGAGATTACAGGGCATGAATGACTTAGAGGATGGAAAGGAAGCATGCAAAAGTGGAAGGAATACAAGAAACTAAAGGAACTGCTAAAGCTGTCCAGCCTGACCTCTTTGCACTAAATCGATCATAACTTGAGTTACAGAAGTCCAAATGAGGTGGTTTTAGTTGCGTTGAAAAGCTAACATCCCGGGCTTCACAATGATATATAATTTGCCATAGCTGCCCCGAAGATAGGTGACGCGCACGCATGACCTGGCAAGAATCCAATCCATGCGTGCGCTCACGCGTGACTTTGCTGCGTGCTGGACGTATCAGAAATTGTTGGGGACGATTTCTGGGCTGTTTTTGACCCAGCTTTCGGCCCAAAAAAAAACACAGATTAGAGGCTATAAAGTGGGGGAATCTATCCATTCAAAAGACAACTTTCAGATTTACAATTTTAGGTTTTAGATGTAGTTTTCTAGAGAGAGAGGCTCTCTCCTCTCTCTTAGGTTTTAGGATTTAGGATTTCTCTTAGTTTTAGGATTGTTTCTCCTCAATTCCAAGTTCAATGTTCCTTTAATTTATGTTTCTCTTCTACTTTTATTCATTTTATTACTTTAATTTGTTTATTTTTCCAAATTGTTTTATGGATTCCTATGTTTAATTTAATTCTCAATTTAATATAATTCGAGGTATTTCAGATTTATGGTTTCTTTCTTCTATTTATGATATAAATAATTTGGATTTTTCCCTTTTTGGCTTTGGTTGAGTAATTGGTGACACTTGAGTTGTCAAACTCAGCTGTTGATTGAAAATTGAAAATTGAAAATTACTTATTGATTTGGATTCCTCTAATGCTAGTCTATCCATAGGAGTTGACTAGGACTTGAGGAATCAAATTGATTACTCCACTTGACTTTTCTTTATTTAGTAAGGGTTAACTAAGTGGGAGCAATAACAATTCTTGTCACACCTGATAAGGATAACTAGGTTGGGATTTCTAGTTCTCATACCTTGCCAAGAGTTTTTCTAGTTATTAATTTACTTCCTTGCCAATTTATTTTCTTGTTCCCTGTTTCAAAAACCCCAAAAAGATACAATTTTATAACCAATAATAAATCATACTTCCCTGCAATTCCTTGAGAGACGACTCGAGGTTTGAATACTTTGGTTATCAATTTTATTAGGGGTTTGTTACTTGTGACAACCAAAACTTTTGTACGAAAGGATTCTCTGTTGGTTTAGAAACTATACTTTCAACGAGATATTAATTGTGAAATTCTTTACTGACAGAAAGTCCCGCTCGTCAAAATGGCACTGTTGTCGGGGAATTGCAAACGTGTGCCTTATTATTGGTTATTGTAAATATTTTCTTTTTTGTTTCTTTTTTTAGTGTTTCTAGTTTTAGGAGTTTATTTTCATTAATTTTTATTAATTTTTTTCTTTAATTGCTACTATGAATTCTCACCCCTCTGGTTTCAAGTTTGGTTCCAATGTTGTTATAAGGAATGGAAACTATAATGAAAATAGGCATCAAGGTTGGAAGAATCAAAGATGGGAGGAGCCACAAGGATTTGATCAACCCTCTTGGCAACAACCCCCTCCAATGCGCTATAACCAACAACCATTCTGTGATCCATACCAAGACAATAGTTATGGTGGACCCTTTCGTGACAAACCACCTCCACCAAATTACTATGGTCAAGAGCCATTCCGAGGTGCGTACCGAGATGATAGATATGGTGGACCCCCTTGTAGTTACCAACAAGCCCCATCATATGCCAATGAACCACCTCCTTAACATAGCTTTGAACTACCATACTCACAAGCCACCTACAACCATTCACCTCCATATGACCCTAATCCTTATCCACCCCAATTCCAATCCAATTACCCCCAAGAACCACCACTTCCATTTGCACCATGTCCATATCCATCGACCCAAGAATCACAGGCTCGCCTCAAGGAAACAGTAGATCAATTTCATGCAACCCTTCATCAACTAGAGCAAGCGATAAATCAATTAGCTTCCCGACAGTCGGACACTCAAGGAACTTCCATGTCTTCATATGGAGAATCTAATGAAGAACGTAGCATGAAGGAGACACTAGAAACTCTGGTGGACAGTAAGGAGCATGACTTTGTACTGGAACAAGTGGAGGAAGCCAGAATTATTGAAGAAGAAGAAGTGGTCGAAGACTTAGGAGATGCGGAACGTCCATGGGAAAGCCCAGTCATAGAGCCCCTTTCTAAGGAGTTTGAATTTGTTGTTGAGGAGGGTGTACAACCTCCAAGGCATATCATGGTTGAAGACTTTGAAGGGGATGATCAAGAGATGGATTCAATCATTGACGAATTCTTATCTACATTTGAATCTTCTCCCATTGGACTAGACATGGAGATTAAAGAAGAAGAAGCACAACCTCCCATGCCCTTGGTGAACAATGAAGAAGAGATCGAATTAGAAAAAAGCTACCAAGAGGGAGAGGTTGATATTGAAGAAGCTTGCAAAGAGGTGGAAGTTGTCAAAGAAGAGCTCAAGGGAATGGAGCTGGAAATCACCTTGCCAAAATTGTTGGAGACCTCTCCCCCAAAGCCATCACCGTCCATTCCTTCATTCAAGTAGGTAAATCTTTCATCTCTAAGTTTAATTAGCCCACTTGAATATGCTTTGCTTGAGACGGATGGGCAACTTAGAGCACTTTGTGGCTATAAGAGTAAGAGGGAGATGGTTAGTGGTAAGAGTTGTCATGCAAGGTTCAATATGGTTGCATGCTCCAAATTGAAGTATAAGGGTTGGTATAATTCTCAATTGAATGGGTCTAGGAAATTTTTGGATGTCTCCGTGAGAATTATGACTGTTCACCACCCAAGTGAAAAAATGATGATCAACAAGAAGACGGGTGCAACAGCAAGGTTTGGGACCCCGAAATTCAGTCTAGCAATCAACACTCTTGGGGCCTTGTCACTTGCTTTGACTTGCTTGAAGGCTTTATACGCCTAGTTTGGGATCCCGGAGGCCATTGGAATCACAAACATTAGTGGAGATTCCTGGATGAGTTCAAGCACAAGCCACCATAACAGGGAGCTCATCAAATGTCCAACTTAAGGACTTTAACTAAAAGTGCTAGGTGGGAGACAACCCACCATGGTATGATCATTCTTTTTCGGTCTTAGTTTTATTTTATTTTGTTTTATTCTTAGTTCTATTTTATTTTATTTTTCTTAGTGTTCATTCATAGTGCCTGCATCAGCATTTGCATTCTGCATTCTGCATACTGCATAAAAAAGAAAAGAAAAGGGAGAAAAGCGCGTTTCACGCGTGCGCGTGAATCACGCGCACGCGTCACATGCGACGCTAAACCTTATAGAAAGTCACGCGGGAGCTGTGCAGGAAGGGTGCCTTGCGCACGAGCCAACCCACGCGTACGCGTGGGCGACGCGTGGGCGACGCGTGCGCGTCACCCGTATTTTAGTCACCCCACGCGTAAGCGTCAGTGACGCGTACGTGTGGATTGCCAGATTGGCGTCAATGGGTGATTTGGCCAAGAGTTGTGCTGCCTTGGTGCTGGTATTGTGCGTTTAGCACAACCAGTGGTCACGCGTACGCGTAACCGACGCTTACGCGTCACCAGGATTCTTGCTCACCCACGCGTAAGCATGAGCGATGCTTACGCATCGCCTCTTCTTTTGCACACCCACGCGTCGCTTCGCAGATTCCATTTTTCTCCTTTTCTTCTCTCCTTTCTCCTTCTTTCTTCTTCCTTTCTTACTTTCTTCTTCTTCATCTCTTTAACTTCTTATCCTTCTTCACTTTCATTCTATTTTACTTAATTTATTTGCATACTTTTCATTCATTGCATTTTAATTTTGTGCATTTTTTTTCTTTTCTAAATTTTTTATTTTTTCATTGGTGTTAAATTTTCTTTTTCAACTGTTGTATCTTTTCTGGTATTATTTTGGTGCTTAGTAACTTGTTTTACACTATTGGATGATATTATTTATCTGTCACTATCAATCTTTTATGTTACCTGTATCCCTTTTGCATTGACATGAATTTATATTTTCTTGCATTACCCACACTCTCTTCCCATTGTTGCAAATTTTTGCACTCTTGATTTGCGACGTGCTTCTACTGTTTTCTCACTTGCATGTTGTAGCTACCATGTAATTGAGACTCTCATCATTTGGCATTAACCTAACCATATTTTAAATTGTTTCCTATCTTTATTTTTGGGTTACTTTTCTTCTTTTTCCTCTTCTTTCAGGATGGCCACCGAGGAAGGAAAATAGAAAACGTTTACATGGGGTGACAGACAAGTCCATTTGCACATTCTTTGGAGAAAAGCATCAGTTGTAGCAGCCCGTCCACTTGCACTTCTTTGCATGCACCGAGGACGGTGCAATCTTTAAGTGTGGGGAGGTCGATATCGATTTCCATGGGTTATTATTTTCTTCTCAACACCAATATATTACTTTATTTGTTAGTTCATTGTTGCATTTGCATGTTTAATTGCATGTTTGTTTGATTTTATGCATTTAGTTACTACTTGGTTAAAGTAATAAATTTATTTTCAAGACTTTATAGTATTTCACTAATTTAAATTAAAATTTTTGTGTTAAAACTTGTTTGAAGATTGTAAATTGGAACATAGTTTATAACTAAGAATATACAACCGTGAGATTTGAGCTTAATTATATGGTTACACTATTTAACCACAATATTTCAATTCTTGTATGTTTACTTCTCTATAATTGTGATCTTTATTTTGTTCCAGTCTATATGTCCATTATTTAGTGTATTTACATGCTTGCATATGATTGAGGCCATCATTTATTTTTGCTCACTTATCCCAAATAGCCTACCCTTCTATTTACCTTTGTTAGCCACTTTGAGCCTTTTTAATCCCCATTTGTTCTATATTTTACCACATCACTAGCCTTAAGCGAAAAAACAAATTAAATACCCAAATTGAATCTTTGGTTAACTTAAGATAGAGATTGTGTGTTAATTAAGTGTGGGAAAACTGTGGAAACATGGGTTAATAGGGAATGTTTCTATTTCATTTAAATATTAGGAATTTGGGTACCTACTCATGTAAGACCAGAAAAATTAAAAATCCATGTGCATTGATAAGTTATGTTTATTTTTCTATTTAAAAAATAAAAAATAAAAAAAATAAAAAAAGAGAAAAAAATCCAAAAAAAAAATATTCAATAAATAAGTAAATAAATATGGGGACAAAATTACCCCAATGCAATGTTAAGTTAATGAAAAGATCAATGCATATGTGATACAAATTAAAAGAAAAGTTGATGCATGAGTATGTAATGCAAAAGTGGGAATTTTGGGTAGCTAGGCATGAATTTAAAAGTATATAGAGTATGTATAGGTGAAAGCTTAGGTTAATTAAAGATTTATATTTCAGCTCACTTAGCCATACATATATATATATCCTCACCTTTACTTTAGCCCCATTACAACCTTGAAAAGACCTCATGATGTTTGCATTGGTACATTAAATATTTGTTGATTGGATAGATGAAGAACAAAGTTTAGAAAGCATTATTGGAGAAGAGTAGAGTGAATTACCCTATACACTTGAGTGATTAGAGTGCACATACACTACCAGTGAGAGTTCAATGCTTGATTCTATGTTCCCTGCTTTCATGAGCTATCCTCTTACAAGTTTACTTGTCTTTTATTGTATAATTTGAATTAGTGGAATTTGATTTATGTTTGTCTTGAAGAGCTTATTTACTTTTAACCAAGTAGGTAGAAACATCTTATCATGTAGCTGTATTCATATAGATAGGTTGCATTTCTTACATTCTACCATTCCTCTTCACTCCTTTATAGCTTCTCTTGACCTTAGCATGAGGACATGCTAATGTTTAAGTGTGGGGAGTTTGATAAACCACTATTTTATGGTTTATCTTGTGCTCAATTGAGTAGTTTTTATCAATTCTTTACCCACTTATTCATATGATTTACATGAGTTTACATTTTTCCTTCCTGATTTTGTGCTATGATTGAAAACATGCTTCTTTGGCCTTAAATTTGCTATGTTTAAATCCTCTCTTATTACCATTCGATGCCTTGATATGTGTGTTAAGTGTTTTCAGAGATTACAGGGCAGGAATGACTTAGAGGATGGAAAGGAAGCATGCAAAAGTGGAAGGAATACAAGAAACTGAAGGAACTGCTAAAGCTGTCCAGCCTGACCTCTTCGCACTAAATCGATCATAACTTGAGTTATAGAGGTCCAAATGAAATGGTTTCTGTTGCGTTGAAAAGCTAACATCCAGGGCAATGATATATAATTTGCCATAGCTGCCCAGAAGATAGGTGACACGCACGCATGACCTGGCAAAAATCCAATCCACGCGTGCACTCACGTGTGACTTTGCCGCGTGCTGGACGTATCAGAAATCGCTGGGGGCAATTTCTGGGCTGTTTTTGACCCAGTTTTGGCCCAGAAAATACATATTAGAGGCTATAAAGTGGGAGAATCTATCCATTCAAAAGATAACTTTCAGATTTACAATTTTAGGTTTTAGATGTAGTTTTCTAGAGAGAGAGGCTCTCTCCTCTCTCTTAGGTTTTAGGATTTAGGATTTCTCTTAGTTTTAGGATTGTTTCTCCTCAATTCCAGGTTCAATGTTCCTTTAATTTATGTTTCTCTTCTACTTTTATTCATTCTATTACTTTAATTTGTTTATTTTTCCAAATTGGTTTATGGATTCCTATATTTTTAATTTGATTCTCTATTTAATATAATTCGAGGTATTTCAGATTTATGGTTTCTTTCTTCTATTTATGATATAAATAATTTTGATTTTCCCCTTTTGGCTTTGGTTGAGTAATTGGTGACACTTGAGTTGTCAAACTCAGCTGTTGATTGAAAATTGAAAATTGCTTATTGATTTGGATCCCTCTAAAGCTAGTCTATCCATAGGAGTTGACTAGGACTTGAGGAATCAAATTGATTAGTCCATTAGACTTTTCTTTATTTAGTAAGGGTTAACAAAGTGGGAGCAATAACAATTCTCATCACACCTGATAAGGATAACTAGGATGGGATTTCCAGTTCTCATACCTTGCCAAGAGTTTTTCTAGTTATTAATTTACTTCCTTGCCAATTTATTTTCTTGTTCCCTATTTCAAAAACCCCAAAAAGATACAATTTCATAACCAATAATAAATCATACTTCCCTGCAATTCTTTGAGAGACGATCCGAGGTTTGAATACTTCGGTTATCAATTTTTTTAGGGGTTTGTTACTTGTGACAACCAAAACTTTTGTATGAAAGGATTCTCTGTTGGTTTAGAAACTATACTTTCAATGAGATATTAATTGTGAAATTATTTACTGACAGAAAGTCCCGCTCGTCAGCATCCTAAACCATATACACTGCAATAGTTGAATGACAGTGGTGAGATAAAGGTTGAAAGCAGGTTACAGTCGCGTTCTCTGTTGGGAATATTGATGAGATATTATGTGATATAATGCTAACACAAGCTTGTCATTTATTATTGGATAGACCTTGGCAGTTTGATTGTCGAGTATTCTTTTATGGTTATACGAATCCGTTCTCTTTTTATTTTAATGATCATAAGATCTGTTGAGTTAAGAAATTAACTAACTTAATTGATGATGACAAATATTGATGTATTGGAATAAACACCCAATTAGTTTTTATTTATGTTTGATTAGTGTGGCAGGCCCAAATTCTTTGAGCAGCCGAATCCAAAAGAAACAAAGAAACAAAAGCTGCTGAGGTATACAAAAGTCCACAAACTAAGTCCAAAAGAAATAACAAAGAAATCACATGGGTTGAGAGGTAAGTGAAGCAAATTCAGCCGAAGTTGCATCACTCAATAGGAAGCCTTCCAAAGCCATCATTCACAAGTTCACTTTGATCAGAAACATGAAGAAAGAGAAGAAAGTTTCTTCTTGGTTCCTTCACCAGAGAAGAAAGAAAGAGAAAGGTAAATCACAAAAGCAAATGTCTAATCACCCAAATCAAAACGAGCTAAGCTTAGTCAGAAGTTAAAGGTGATTTATTTCCATTTGCATGCAATTTATTTTCTTCACTCCTTTTCCAACTTTCTGCGATACAGTTTTGGGATAAATGGAGAAAGAAATCTCTGATCTATGCTGCTGTAAATCAATGATCCACAAAGTTACTTAGAGCCAAAGCACATTCTTAATGGTGTGAATATAGGGCTTATCACTGAATAATCCTTTGCTGCTCAGTTGACCTTGGTCAAGCAAGAAAATCAAAATTGAAATCCCTAAATTAGGGGTTGATTGAAGAAAGTGAAGGAATATATTGTCAAAGCTCAAAGTCTGAGAAGTTGACCTGGGGAGAAACATCTGTGATCCTGTACAAGGTACAAAAAGAAAAATTTTTTGGTAGGCAAGGAAAAGAGAGAGAACCAGATTTTGAGTTTATTCTGAAGAGCTTCTCTGTAGAGTTCATTAACTTTGGACAGTGTTTTCTAGTTAAAGAAGCATTCTACCAAGATGAAGAACTTAATCAGAGTCAGCTGAATCCGGTTCAACTTATAGCAACAGAGGTTGTTAATGCATCAATCTCCTTCATGTTTTACAGTTTGTATTTTATTTTCAATGTATATCTTTCTTTAATTTCTTGAGAGGTAAAATGCTGAAAGAGAGAAATCAAGAAAAAGCCTATGAGTGATAAAAGGTTGAGTGAAACACTTGAGATAAAGCCTAGAGTGATTTCAGATTTCTTTAGGTTGTTTCATATGTCTTGTGTCTTATACTTGTGAAGTTCCCCTTTCTAAGTTGGGTTAGCACTTAGAGTGAAGAGTTAGGTATTAGCATAACCAAGTCAAGTTAGTTGAGAACTTGAGAGAAAAGGATTGGGTGAATCCTATGAAATTGGTATATGTAATACTTTAACTATAGTAGAAATTCCACCAATGTTGTAGTGGAGACTGGATGTAGATTGCATTGCACAAGGCAACTGAACCAGGATACATGCCTGTGTCATTTCTCTTCTCTTTCTCTAAGTTCTATTTTCTTATATTTATGAGATAAAACGGATTTGTCTCATAAAGTTTTCGCTGCACAGTTCAAATAGATTCAAAGTAAAAGTTTGTAATTAAAGGCTAAGTTCATTAAAGTAAAAGAAGGCCATAGATTCAACCATCCTTCTCTAAACCTTCTATAACCTTCAATTGGTATCTAGGACCAAGGTCTCAAGAATCAAGCTTCACAGCTTGGAGCAAAGGTCCAATAGCAAACAACTTGGGTACAACCACAGTTGCTACACTCTAACAGAAGGCCAGTCAAACAACAGGCCTCCCTTCTTCAACGGGAAGAACTATGCCTACTGGAAAGAAGGGATGCAAATCTTCATTTAATCCACCCTAAACCCTGTTTTCAGGGTTTATCTTGTGCTGAATTTAGAGTATTATATCAACCTTTTCTCTCATTTATTCAATGAAATAACATGGTTTTGTGATTCTCCCTCATTTTGTGCTTAAGTGTGAAAACATTCTTTTAGACCTTTAATTTGATGATTTTAATTCACCTTTGATTCCACTAGATGCCTTGATTTGTTTGTTAAGTGATTTCAGGTTGAAAAGGCTAGGAATGGATCAAAGGAGTGAAGAGAAAAGCATGCAAAGTGGAGAACACATGGAAAAAGCCAAAGATTTGAATGCAATCATCCACGCGCACGTGCACTATACGTGCACGCGTGGATCGCAAAAATCTTAGGGACGTGCACGCGTGCTGTACGCATATGCGTCGGTGCTGGCACGTGATTTTTAAGTGAAAACGTGCCCAGCAAATTCACAGGGGCTGTGGGGCCCAATCTAAACCAACTTTGGCGCCAAAATGCTTAAAAGAACCAAGGATTGAAGGGGAGAGGCATTAATTCATTCATTCCATCATTTCACACATTAGGAATAGTTTTAGTGTTAGTTTTAGAGAGAGAAGCTCTCTCTTCCCTCTAGGATTAGGATTTGGTTTAGGACAATAAGCTTAGATCTAGGTTTTAATTCATGCTTTCATCAACTTCTACCTTTCAATTCTTTGTTGTTACATCTTGTTCTTCTATTCTTTTGTTGTAATTTCCTCTATGTTGTTTCCATACTTTGTTATTGATCTACTCTTGTTTCTTTCATTTCCTTTCAATGCAATTTGAGGTAATTCATGATAATTGTGTTCTCTTTTATTGTTGTTGTTAATTCTTTGCAATAAGTAGTGTTAGATTTCATTCTTGTTGTTAATTTACTATGCTTTCCTTTTATACCTTCCAAGTGTTTGTTAAAATACTTGAAAGGATGTTAGAGTAGAATTTTGTGCTCTTGGCTTGGGAAGGTAACTTAGGAATTCTTGAGTCACTAATGTCCAAGTGAGTGATAGTTGATAGCCATTGACTCTAGCTCTCATTAATTCAATTAGTGAATAGCTAGGACTTATAGACTTGGATTGATATAGCTCATTTGACTTTTCTTTACTTATTAGAGGATGACTTAGCTTAGTGGGATTGATCCTTGCAATTATCATATTGTGGTTAGTGATAAGGATAGAGATCCTTGACCACCAAACCTTGCCAAGACCTTTTCATCATTTGAATTCCTTTGCCATTTACTTTTCTTGCTTCTTATTCAAAACCCCAAAATATACATGTCCATATCCAATAACAAGAACACTACCCTGCAATTCCTTTGAGAGACGATCCGAGGTTTAAATACTTCGGTTATTAGTTTTATTAGGGCTTTGTACTTGTGACAAACAAATTTTTGTATGAAAGGATTATTGTTGGTTTAGAAACTATACTTCGACAAGATTTCATTTGTAAATTCTTTACCGTCTAAATTCTATTCATCAAAATGGCGCCGTTGTCGCGAAATTACAATTGTGTGCCTTGTTATTGGTTATTGTACATATGTGAATATTGTGAATAGTTTTCTTGTTTTATTTAGTAGCTAGATTTTATCTCCTTGTTTTTGTGCTTTTTATTTTTGTCTTTACTATCATAAATTCCCACTTTAGCTATGAGTTTGGTTCTAACTATGTTGTAGGAAATGGAAGCTACAGTAAAGATATGTATCAAGGATGGGACAATCAAAGGTGAGAGGAGCCATATGCATATGATCAATCCTCATGGCAACAACCTCCACCAATACACTATGAACAAGAGCCATTCTGTGATGCATACCAATCAAATGGCTATGATGAATCTCCTTGTGACTTTCAAGAACCACTACCATATGCCTATGAGCCATACCCTCAACATAACCCTCAACCATACTCACAAGCCCCTTTTCACAAAATACCTCCATATGACCCTAATCCATATCCACCATACCAACCACCTTTTGAGCCACATGAGCCACACATAGAACCACCACAATTCCAATACAATAAGAACCACCTCAACACATACCATCTCCATACCATTACCAAGAAGAACCACCTCCCTATTATGAACCCTTCCTCCAAAATGATGAACCCTCCTATCTACCCCAAGCCAGAATGGATGACTCTCTTACTTTGCTACTTCAAGGGCAACAAGACATGCAAAGGAGCACACTAGAAATCGTGGATACCTTGACCAAGGTAGTAAGCACTTTAGCCTCCCAATACGCATGCACTCAAAGTACTTCCATGGCCATATATGAAGAATCAATTGAAGAGCATAGCATGAAGGAGAGATTGGAAACTCCGGTGGGAAATGAGGGATGTTATTTTGTATTGGAGCAACTAGAGGAAGCCATGATTGTTGAAGAAAAGGAAGAAGTGGTTGAAGATTTAGGAGATATTGAAAGTCCATGGGAATGTAGCATTATGGAGCACTCTTCCAAGAAGCTTGATATTGATATTGAGGAGGGTGCGCAACCTCCAAGGCATATCATAGTTGGAGACTTGGAAGAGGTTTATCAAGAGATGGATTCAATCATGGATGAATTTCTATCTACAATTGAATTCTTTCCCATTGGGCATGAAGTTGAAATTATAGAAGAATGTGCACAACCGCCTATACCCTTGGTGAGCAATGAAGAAGAGAGTGAATCGGAAGAGAGCTACCAAGGGGAAAGGGTTGAAATTGAAGAAGCTTGCAAAGAGGTGGAGATAGTCAAGGAAGAGCACAAAGGAGTGAAGCTTGCAAGATCATTGGGATCACCCCTTGCTCAGTCACCATCTTACACAACATTCAAGTGGGTAAAATTCTTATCCCTAAGCTTTACTTTCTCACTTGAATATGGTTTGATTGAAGATGATGGTCAACTTAGAGCTCTTTGTGGAGTTAAGAGTAGGAAGGAGTTGTGTAGTGGTTGGAAACATCACTCTAAATTCATGATGGTTACATGCTCAAAATTCAAGAGCAATGGTTGGTGTAGAACCGAATTGCATGGGTCTAGAAGAATGTTTGGATGCCTAAATGAGAATTCACAAACATTGTCACCCGGATCTAACGATGGTAATCAACAACAAGATGGGTGCAAGAACAAGGTTTGGGACACCGGAATTCAATTCCACAATCAACACTCTTGGGGTCTTGTTACTTGCTCGAGCTTACTTAAAGGCTTTATGCGCCTAATTTGGGATCCCGGTGGTCGTTGGAGATGCAAACAATGGTGGAGATTCAAGGATGAATTCAAGCATAAGCTACCATAGCAAGGACCCCATTAAATGTCCAACTTAAGGACTTAAAATAAAAGTACTAGGAGGGAGACACCCCACCATGGTAAAATCTTTCCTTTTTCTCTTTTGTAAATATTGGTAAAAATTAGTTTAATTTCATGTTTTGATTGATTTGTTATGTCTAGTTAGTAGTCTAGTATGTTAAACAAGGTTTTATGGTGTTTTGGTAGCTATTTGGAGGTTTGGAAGGCTTGGTTTGGTGCAAAAACATGAAAAATTTTGAAAAACAGAGCACCAACCCACACATAAGCGGGCCTCACACTTACGCGTGCATAAAGCATTCTCGACCATCCACGCGCATGCGTCATACACGCGTACACGTGGATGCCACAATCCCACCCCCAAGCCAAATTCCAGAGAGTTGCGCCTACACCATGCGCGTCTTGTGCCTTTCGCACAAGTGAAGTCACGAGTACGCGTACACGACGCGTACGCGTCGCTCTCAAAATAAGCCATCGACGCGCACGTGTGACACACGCGTCCGCGTCGCTTCCACTGCACCATTTCCACGCGCCCGCGTGACATACGCGTACGCGTGGATGCCCTTCCTTCACTACACTTCTTTTGCTTCTCCTCTTTTCATTTTTTCCCTTCTTATTTCCTCTTCTCTTTCTTCCTCCCTCCTCCTACCCCTCGTCCAACACTTCCAAACACCATTTTTTTAACCACTTCTTTTAGTTAGTTAATTAGTTGTTTAATTAGTTAAATTTCATTTTATTTTCTCTTTTTCATACTAACTGTTGGATTATTAATCTTGTTTACTATTCATTGCTGCTAATCATTGATAAAATGTTATTTTAACATCATTGTTGTTAATATCCATTGTTGGATTCCATTGTTGAGGTTATATTTTGTTACTTGGTTTTGAGTTTTTCATGCTTGATATCCTTTCATACCAAGCGAATGAGAATTGCCTTCAAGGTCTTAAACCTTTTTGAATTGCATGATTTGGCCACCATGTAATTTAAATCATTTTCCTTGATTAGGCAATCTCTTGATGGATGTTGTGCATTTATCTTAATGCATTGTATTTCTTGATCATATGCATCCATATGTGTTTGGCTTGAATACTTTTGCGCTTCTCTATAGCTTGTCTCAACTTACAAGCTTATTTGAAGTATTTCGAGCACACTAGAATGAGTAAAGTACATGTCATTCTTTGTGTAATTGTGACATAGCTCTCTATGATAGTGTGTGTGTTCTAAAGGGCGCCTAATTTAGAATTCACATACCTCGTCTTTCTTAATGTCACACACTAATTCACTTACTCAATTCTAGTGATTTACCTCGTTCCAACAATTTATGCTTCCTTGCTTTGTATTTTCTCATCTTATGGTGTTATTTTCTGTTTTTCACGATTGATGCACCACAAGCAAATATGGAAGCAGGAGAAAGAACACGCAGCACCGGTTGACCTACCAGCTGAAGGTAGCAACCGGAGAGTCACCGTACCCCCTTGCTCATCTTTAGATGCACCAAGGATGGTGCAAACTTTTAAGTGTGGGGAGGTTGACAAACCCCAATTTGACGGTTTGTTTTGTATTGAATTTAGAGCATTTTGATAACCTTTTGTCACATTTAGCCTAAGAATTAGCATGGTTTTGTTATCTCTTCCATAATTGTGCTTAAGTGTAAAAACATGCTTTTTAAACCTTATTTTGATGAATTCTAGTTTCTGTTTGATTCCATAAGATGCCTTGATGTGTTTGCCAGTAACCTCAGGTTGAAATAGGCTAAGCATGGATCAAAGGAAGCAAGGAAGGAAGCATACAAGTGGAGAGAAGCGTAAAAAGTCAAAGAAGCAAAGTCAGCCATGCACGCGCACGCGCACAAGGCGCTTGCGCGCACATTGCAAAATCGACCAGGGACGCGCACGCGTACCATGCGCGCACGCGCCGATGCTGGCACATGACCTCATTAATGCAACACGTGCCTGGCGATTTGAGAGGGTTTCTGAACCCAATTTTGGCGCCAAATTGCTAAGGGAAAGGAATAAAAGGATGAAGGATTAAGGGGAAGAAGGCATTCATTCACCATGACATCACTTCCAACTAACTAATGACTTTAGTTTAGGTTTCTAGAGAGAGAAGCTCTCTCTTCTCTCTAGGATTAGGATTAGGTTTAGGTTAATCTCTCTTCTTAGATCTAGGTTTAACTCATGCTTTGATTCACTTTTCATTTACCAATTCTTAATCTTCTCCTCTTCCTCTTTCTAGTTGTGTGCTTTAATAATTGTAATTCTTCATTTTGTTTTAGATATATTGTTGTTCCTTGGTTTTCTTTCAATAATGCAATTTGAGGTAATTCATGATAATTGTGATTTCCTTGATTGTTGTTGTTAATTCTTTACATTCAATTGTAGTTAGAATTCATTCTTGTTGTGATTGACTATACTTTTCTTTTGTGCCTTCCAAGTGTTTGATGAAATGCTTGGTTGGATTTTAGTATAGATTTTGTTCCTCTTGGCCTAGGTAGAGTAATTAGTGACACTTGAGTTATCTAGTTCCTTTGTTGATTGATAATTGGAGGGATTGCTAATTGGTTTGGAGTGCACTAAGGCTAGTCTTTCCTTGGGAGTTGGCTAGGACTTGTGTCTCAAGTCAATTCATCCACTTGACTTTCCTTTAATTAGTAAGGGTTAACTAAGTGGTAGCAACGAACAATTCTCATCACAATTGAGAAGGATAACTAGGATAGGACTTCTAGTTCTCACACCTTACCAAGAGCCTTTTATAGTTGTTAGTTTATTTTCATTGCCATTTACTTTCCATGTCTCTTATCCTAAAACCCCAAAATATGATCCATAACCAATAACAAGACACTTTATTGTAATTCCTAGGGAGAACGACCCGAGGTTTGAATACTTCGGTTTATAAATTTTAGGGGTTTGTTTTAGTGACAAATAACTTTTTGTATGAAAGGATTAGTGATTGGTTTAGAAACTATACTTGCAACGAGAATTCATTTGTGAATTCTAAACCGTCAAAAATCCATTCATCAAAATGGCGCCGTTGCCGGGGAGATTTGCAATGGTGTTGTGTTATTGGTTATTGTACATATGTGAATATTGTGAATAGGTTTATCTTTTGTTGTTTCTTAATTTTTGTTAGTTTTATTTTGTTCTCTCATTATGAATTCTCACCACTTTGGCTTTGAGTTTGGTTCTAAGTGTGTTGTAGGAAATGTGGACTTTAATGGCAACATGTACCATGGATGGAACCAACAAAGATGGGAAGAGCCTCAAGGAATTGATCACTCCTATTGGCAACAATCTCCGGATACTTATAGGTATAATTTCCATCCTAATGCATGCCAACTTAGCGGCTATGATGATTCTTTTTGTGACACTCAACAACCACCATCATATGCCTATGAATCTCATCCTCAACATGAACCTCAACCATTCTCACAAGCCTTTCATCACCAAGCACCACCCTATGATCCATATCCATCATATAACCAATCATCCATACCATATTTTTATGGCCATTATGAGCAAGAACCTCTAGAATCACCACAACCATATCAAGATTACTACCAAGAACCACCTCAATACACACAATCTCCACAACCTTACCAAAAAGAACCACCTTCCTATTATGAACTCTCTCTCCAAAACAACGAACCCTCCTATTCACCCCAAGCCCCAATAGACGAGCCTCTCACTTTGTTACTCCAAGGACAAGAAGCCATGAAGTGGGATACACTTGAGTTTGTGACCAATTTGACCAAGGTGGTGCACACTTTAGCCCACCAATGCTTGAATACTCAAGGTACTTCCGTGACCGCATGTGAAAAGTCAAAAGAAGAGCAAAGCGTGAAGGAGAAATTGGAAAATTCGGTGGAGAAGGAGGAGTCCAATTTTGTGTTGGAACAATTGGAGGAGCCTATGATCATTAAAGAAAAGGAAGAGGTGGTTGAAGATTTAGGAGATGTTGAAAGTCCAAGGGAATGTAGCATCATGGAGAACTTTTCCAAGAAGCTTGATATTGATGTTGAGGAGGGTGCGCAATCTCCAAGGCATATCATCGTTGGAGACTTGGAAGAAGTTTATCAAGAAATGGATTCAATCATAGATGAATTGCTCTCTACAATGGAATCCTCACCCGTTGGACATGGAGTTGAAACTATAGAAGAGTATGCACAACCTCCCAAGGAAGATGAGAAGGGCATGGTGTATATTGAAATTGAAGAATATGAAGAGGTTAATCAAGAGTTGAAACTTAGTGTATTTTCTTATTTTTGCATATATATATATATATACATAATAAGCTTAGTCAAACAATGAAATTTCCAAAGAACCTATCTATAGGGCACCACCCCAATTGATTGAAAATTCTTTGTGGAACTTGCTTGAATTATATATTTTACGAAGCATGGTTTTGAGCTAAGAACACAAGCTTGTGAGATTTGAGCCTAGTGGCGTGGTTACATCTTATAACCACTTATTTTTCCTTCTTGTGTGCATTATTCTCCTTCTATGATTGTGATCCTTGATTTTTTTAATTCTATATATCCATTATTTCTTGTATTCATGCATTTATATGATTGAGGCCATTGTTTCATAAAGCTCACTTTCCCAAATAGCCTACCGTTTACCTTCCATTGTTAGCCAATTTTGAGCCTTTGCTTAACCCAATTGTTCTTTATTTTAGCACATTACAAGCCTCTAAGCGAAAAACAATAAATGTCCTCTATTTGGATCTTTGATTAGCTTAGGCTAGTGAGAGTGTTCATTATTCAAGTTAGGGAGATTTGGGAACATTGGTGGGGATAAAAGGGTGCTTTGTATTTTTATATTTGGGAATTGGGTGCATACTCATGTATTAAATTAAATGTTAAATCTTGTGCATTGATGTTCTTTTATATAGCTTGAAAGAAACAAAAATGAGAAAAACAAAAGAAAAAGAAAAGAAAAGCAAAAAAAAATATGAAAACGAAAAGAAAAAATATATATAGAAAAAGAAAGAAAGAAAAGAAGAAAAGAAAGCAATAAAAAGGGGACAAGATGCCTCAAAGCAAGAATCAATAAGAATCAATGCATAAGTGTTGTGAAATGAAAAGAAAATGCATGAGTATGTAAAAAAAGTGAAGAATGGGTAGTTAGGTTAGAACTTAATTGTATAGGTTATCATAGGTTAGGTGGGAAAATCTAGGCTAATCAAAAATTTAAATTCTAGTCCACTTAACCATATATGACCCTACCTTGACCCTAGCCCCATTACAATCTTTGAGAAAGACCTCATGATAATTGTATGCATTCATTGAATAATTGTTGATTGTTAGATGAAGAACAAATCTTGGAAAGCATGATTAGGGAAGAATTGAGTGAATCAACCCCTAAATACTTGAGTGACTAGAGCGGATACACATCCGGTGAGGGTTCGATTGCTCAATCACATGCTTTCACCATAATCATTCTTATTCATGCAAGTTTGTAAATCTTTTTGATGATTCAATACAATTGTGGATTGGATTTGATTTCCATTGCTTTAGCCCTTGTGCTTGCATATATCTCTTGGAAGTTGATTTGTTTTGACCAAGAATTTGCATACATGTAGGTAGTTGCATTTAGATAGGTTGCATGTAGTTTAGTGCATTGAATAAATTTCATACCCCTTACTTCATTCTTGGTTTAGCACGAGGACATGCTAAGGTTTAAGTGTGTAGAGGTTGATAAACCCTGTTTTTAGGGTTTATCTTGTGTTGAATTTAGAGCATTATATCAACCTTTTCTCATATTTATTTAATGAAATATCATGGTTTTGTGATTCTCCCTCATTTTGTGCTTAAGTGTGAAAATATGCTTTTAGACCTTTAATTTGATGATTTTAATTCACCTTTGATTCCACTAGATGCTTTGATTTGTTTGTTAAGTGATTTCAGGTTGAAAAGGCTAGGAATGGATCAAAGTATTGAAGAGGAAAGTATGCAAAGTGGAGAACACATGGAAAAAGCCAAATATTTGGATGCAATCATCCACGCGCACGCGCACTATACGCGCACGCGTGGATTGCAAAAACCTCAGGGACGTGCACGTGTGCTATACGCATACGCGTCGGTGCTGGCACGTGATTTTTAAGTGAAAACGTGCCCAGCAAATTCACAGGGGCTGTGGGGCCCAATCTAAACCAACTTTGGCGCCAAAATGCTTAAAAGAACCAAGGATTGAAGGGGAGAGGCATTAATTCATTCATTCCATTATTTCACACATTAGGAATAGTTTTAGTGTTAGTTTTAGAGAGAGAAGCTCTCTCTTCCATCTAGGATTAGGATTAGGTTTAGGACAATAAGCTTAGATCTAGGTTTTAATTCATGCTTTCATCTACTTCTACCTTTCAATTCTTTGTTGTTACATCTTGTTCTTCTATTCTTTTGTTGTAATTTTCTCTATGTTGTTTCCATACTTTGTTGTTGATCTACTCTTGTTCCTTTCATTTCCTTTCAATGTAATTTGAGGTAATTCATGATAACTGTGTTCTCTTTTATTGTTGTTGTTAATTCTTTGCAATAAGTAGTGTTAGATTTCATTCTTGTTGTCAATTTACTATGCTTTCTTTTTATACCTTCCAAGTGTTTGTCAAAATGCTTGAAAGGATGTTAGAGTAGAATTTTGTGCTCCTGGCTTGGGAAGGTAACTTAGGAATTCTTGAGTCACTAATGTCCAAGTGAGTGATAGTTGATAGCCATTGACTCTAGCTCTCATTAATTCAATTAGTGAATAGCTAGGACTTATGGACTTGGATTGATATAGCTCATTTGACTTTCCTTTACTTATTAGAGGATGACTTAGCTTAGTGGGATTGATCCTTGCAATTATCATATTGTGGTTAGTGATAAGGATAGAGATCCTTGACCACCAAACCTTGCCAAGACCTTTTCATCATTTGAATTCCTTTGCCATTTACTTTTCTTGCTTCTTATTCAAAACCCCAAAATATACATGTCCATAGCCAATAACAAGAACACTACCCTGAAATTCCTTTGAGAGACGATCCGAGGTTTAAATACTTCGGTTATTAGTTTTATTAGGGGTTTGTAATTGTGACAAACAAATTTTTGTATGAAAGGATTATTGTTGGTTTAGAAACTATACTTCGACAAGATTTTATTTGTAAATTCTTTACCGTCAAAAATCCATTCATCAATCCATCGACTACAATATATGGAAGATTATTGTGAGCGGCCCCAAAATTTCAACAAAGACAAGTGCTGACGGAGTGGTGACTCCAAAAAAAGAAACTGAATGGAATGACAACGACAAGAAGAAAGTGGAGCTTAACACGAAAGCCATCAATCTTCTACACTGTGCAATCAGCTTTGAGGAATATCGAAAGGTGTCAAGATGCAAGATGGCCAAAGAAATCTGGGAGAAACTTCAGGTTACATACGAAGGCACCAAACTAGTCAAAGAAACGATGATTGATATACTGGGAAAAGAGTATGAGATGTTCAACATCAAGGATGGAGAAAGTATTGATGAAATTTTTGAGAGATTCTCAATCATAATAAATAGCCTTGATGCTCTGGGTTTAACTCACACAGAACAAACACTAGTGAGAAAAATTCTTAGAAGCTTCACAAAAGAATGGGAAACAAAAGCAACTGTCCTAGCCGAGAGTAATAACCTAAGTCCCATAACCTATGATAAGCTGAGAGAAAAACTTCTTGCCTATGAAATCATACACACAAGCCAAGACTCAAAGAAAAGGGAATAACCCTTAAATCAAAAGTTGAATCAAAAGAAAGTGAGTCTAGTGACAGTTTTTCAGATGATGAACTTGTGTTTTTTGCTAGGAGACTTAGAAGGCTAATGAGGAACAAAGGCAAGTACAAGGGCTTAAGTTCAAAGGAGTACAAGAAGGACATGAGCAAAGTGATTTGTCACAATTGCAAGGAGGCTGGGCATCTCAAGTGCAACTGTACGAAACTCAAAAAGGAGAATAAAGGAAAGAAAGAAAAGAAGAGAGTGCTCATGGCATCTTGGGAGGATCTTGAGAACGATTTAGATGAGGAAGAAGACTCTGAATGCGAAGCTCAAATCTATTTTGTGGCTGGTGAGGATCAACTTGATGAGGTAAATTACTATAACCTATCCATAGATGATTTACATGTTATCAAAGATGATCTAACTCTGAATTCTGAAAAATTGCTAAACAAATACAATAAATGCAAATCTGAAAAAGAAATGCTGAAAGTTGAAAATAATATTTTGTGAGAAAAGGTGAAGAAAACTGAATGTGCTTTGGATATTATTGAAGAAAACATATTTCTGAAATCTGAACTTAAGAAACTAAAAGGAAAGCACATTATGGATCTTTCTCAAGAGCTTATTGTTGAAAATAAAAGATTAAATGAAATGATAAGATTGAATAATGATTTAGCAAAATTTGCTCAAAGCTCCTAACAACTTGGACAAATTACTTGCAAATCAAAGACCATTGTTTGAAAAATCTGGGTTAGGATATGTGACAAAAGAGAATGCAGTTTTTGATAATTCTTCAACAAAATTCATAGTCCCTTCTTCAAAAACAAAATCCATCATAAATAAATCTGGCCTGGGACATGTTCCCACCTATGAAGAGAAATTTGAAAAATATTATTTTGATGAAACTGCATCATCTTCAAGGACCGAACATACATCAAACAAGTCAGGTCTGGGCTATGTATCAAAAAATGAGGTTGTTTTCAAAACTCCACAATTTCACAAAAGAACCTTATTCAAGAAGCTCATATGCTTTCAAAGATTCTGATTCGAGTGATCTTGCAAAAAGAAACAAAAATAGCAACAGTAAATTTGTCATGAGAAATGATCATTTTTCAAAAATCAGAAAACCTCAACCTTTCAATCATTTCCAGCATAAAAATCTAAATCAATTTCAGTAATATGCAACAAGAAATCATTGCCTTAATTGTAAGAAAACCGGCCACTCTTATTTACAATGCTTCATTAAAAAAGAAAATTAGGAAACCAAACTTACAATGTTGTTTGTGACTTTAATGCACTTGGGCAACCAATGTGGATTAACTTCAAAGGATCCAAATTAATTTGGATACCTAAGGTTGCTTGAAATTTTATGCAGATCTGCCTAGCATCCAAGAAGAAGAGAGATATGTGGTACTTGGATAGTGGGTGCTCTAGGCACATGACTGGAAGGTCAACTTTCTTTATCAAACTCAACAAGTATAATGGAAGGTTTGTGACCTTTGGAGATGATGGAAAAGGTAAAATAGTTGCTGTTGGAAAAATAGGTAATAATCATTCTACTTTCATTGATGATGTCTTTTTGGTTAATGGCTTGAGGCATAATCTTTTGAGTATAAGTCAACTATGTGATTTGGGTTATTTGGTGACCTTCAAAAAATTGGAATGTTGTGTTGTAAATGAAAAGACCAATGATGTATTGTTCATTACTAAGCGTTGTGATAATGTATATGGACTTACTCTTGATAAACTAAAGGATCAAAATGTAGCTTGTTTTCATTCTAAAGAATCTGAAAAGTGGCTATGGCACAAGAGATTGGTTCATGCTAGCATGTTTCAAATAAACAAGCTTGTCAAGAAAGGATTAGTGAGAGGTCTTCTTTGATAAAATTTGACAAAGATATCACTTGTGATGCTTGTCAAATGGGAAAACAAACAAAGAGTTCATTTAAATCAAAGGAAGACATCTCTACTAAAAGACCACTTGAATTGATACATATTGATCTATTTGGTCCAACAAGAACTCAAAGTTTAGGTGGTAAACATTATAGTTTGGTAATTGTGGATGACTTCACTAGGTTTGGTTGAATTTTATTTCTTGCACACAAAAATGAAGCCTTTTCGGCTTTTGAGATTTTTAGCAAGAAAATTCAAAATGAAAAGGATTTAAAGATTGCATCAATAAGAAGTGATCACGGAACTAAATTTCAAAATCAATCTTTTGAATCATTTTATGAGGAATTTGGAATATCACAAAACGTTTTTTGTCCAAGAACACCACAACAAAATGGTGTTATTGAAAGAAGAAATAGGAGTATTCAAGAAATGATAAGAGCTATACTTTGTGAAAGCAATGTTCCAAAATTTCTTTGGGCTGAAGCTGTGAATACGGCTTGCCACATTTTGAATAGAACAATCATAAGGAAATTCTTGAAGAAAACTCCTTATGAACTTTGGAAAGGTCACCCACCAAATTTAAATTACTTACATATCTTTGGATGCAAATATTTTGTCCTAAATAACAAAGAAAATCTAGGAAAATTTGATCCAAAGGCATATGAATGTTTATTTGTAGGATATTCTACAACTAGCAAAACCTATAGAGTTTACCATGAAGATACTAGAATTATAGAGGAGTCCATACACGTTATTTTTTGTGACACTAACGTGGTTCAAAGTATCTTGGAAGATTGTGATGCAGGAAATCAAGTTCAGGGTAAAGAAGGAGAATCCAAAAATCAAGAGAAAGAAATTTTTGGACCATCTGAATCTGATAAGGCTACTTGAGGGGATTTTGCAGGAGACAATTCTGCTTTGTCTCATGAATCTGGCGAACCCCCCTCCCCCCCTTTTTTTCAAAACACCATACCATATATTTGGGGAGTTCATCATAATTCCAAAAAAAGTAGGATCTTTCAGGGAGTGGTTGGTTTGCTAGAAAAGGTGTAGCGTGGATTAAAACCTCATTTCTTTTATTCATTTTATAAAAATAAATATATCTATGTCTCATCCTAAGCCGACTCTGTACCAGTGATTTAAATAAATATATATAGTTATTATAGTTTCTAGTATTCTCAGTGATTAGATTAATACCAAAAAAAACAACAAAAATTAGTGAACAATAGTAAAATAATTCCTTCATAGTAAGTTTCTGACAATATAACTTCTTTGGATCCTATAGTGACTGAAACTGCTCCTAAGTCAACTAGACCCCGTGAGTGGAGATTTTTAGATAATTATCCACAGAAATTTGTTATTGGGGATGTCTCTCATGGTGTCAAGACACGTTCCTCTACAAGAAAAACAAATAAATAAACAAATTTGGCTTTTCTCTCTCAATTGGAGCCACAAAACATCAATGAAGCTCTCAATGATCCTTCTTGGGTGAAGGCTATGGAAGAAGAGCTTGGTGAATTTGAAAAGAATCAAGTTTGGACACTCGTTCCAAAGCCAATTGGAAAGAAAGTGACTGGCACCAAGTGGATATTTCGGAACAAGTTGGGAGAGGATGGTAGCATTGCTAGAAACAAAGCAAGGCTAGTGGCGCAAGGATATGATCAAGAGAAAGGGATAGACTTTGATGAATCCTTTACCCCTGTTGCACGAATGGAAGCCATTAGACTACTTCTAGCCTATGCTGCTCATTGTGGTTTCAAATTGTATCAAATGGATGTGAAATGTGCATTTCTAAATGGGATAATAGATAAAGAAGTGTATGTGACACAACCACCTGGTTTTGAAAATGAGGAATTTCCTAATCATGTTTACAAACTCTCAAAATCCCTTTATGGGTTAAGACAAGTTCCTAGGGCTTGGTATGAAAGACTTAGTTCTTTTCTTTTGAAAAATAGTTTTCAAAGAGGCACCACAAACACTACTCTATTTATCAAGATTTCTATTGATTCTTTCATACTAGTCCAAATTTATGTTGATGACATTATATTTGGATTAGCAAATGAGACCCTTTGTACTAAATTTGGAAAACTCATAACAAGTGAATTTGAAATGAGTATGATAGGTAAACTTAATTTTTTCTTTGAGCTTCAAATCATGTAAAGTGAAAATGGTATTTTTATTCACCAAAAAAAGTATGCCAAGGAACTAGTTAAGAAATTTAGTATGGAAAATGCCAAACCCATGGGAACTCCCATGCACCCTAATTCAAAATTAGAAAAGGGTGAAACTGAAAAAGATGTTGATGAGACCAGGTATTGAGGAATGATTGGATCTCTTATGTACCTAACTTCCTCTAGACCTGACACTGTGCAAAGTGTTAGAATGTGTTCAAAATTCCAATCAAAACCAAAAGAATCACATATTTTAGCAGTTAAAAGGATTATTAGATATGTTCATGGCACATCCAATTTTGGTTTATGGTATTCTAAGATTGATGAGTTTTCTACAGTTGGTTATTGTGATGCAGACTTTAATGGAGATAGAGTGGATAGACGGAGTACATCAGGCAAATGTTGTTTTCTTGGGAAGTCCCTAAACGTCTGGTTAAGTAAGAAGCAGTCCACAGTGGCTTTATCCACCGCAGAGGTTGAGTATATCGCGGCTTCTTCATGTTGCTCTCAGCTTATTTGGTTGAAAACACAACTTGCTGATTATAAATTAAATGCTGAAAATATTCTCTTGTTATGTGACAATATGAGTGCCATAAATATTTTCAAAAATCCAGTTTTGCACCCTAGAACTAAATATATTGAGGTGAGATTTCACTCAATAAGAGAACATGTTCAAAAAGAAAATATTAGCATTCAATTTGTTAAATCAGAAGATCAATTAGCAGACATTTTCACAAAACCTTTAGCTGAAGACAGATTTTGCAAGTTTAGAACAAATCTAGGAATTTTAAGTCATGATATATTATTTACACATTGCTGATGTATTTGTTGAAATTTTTGTCCCTCAGGTTGGGATGAGACAATTCTGGGTGCATGAAGAACCATCTTCCTGAATATTTTCTTTCTGGGCTTAAATGGGATGTTCTGAATCTTCTGGGTTAACCCTTCAGTTCAGAGATAAAATGGTCCAATATGTTTCCTTAAATTCCACCATCTCTGGGCCCAATGAGTGTTACATTATCCATGTGATATTTTGTGTTTCGTCTTTTAGTGAAAAAGTTTATTTTAAATCCGTTTTGTTTTATTTGTTAAAATCAAATCACCTTTTTCATGATATCAAGGTCTAGTTATAGGTGATGCAGTTGCATGTTTCAAGAAACATTCTTTCCTAGTGCAGTTACCAAACTTCTCTCTTCATAACTCCTTCCATCACCTCTTCTGTTCCTCCCCTCTACCATTAGTGTTTTGCTTCATTTAAAACCTAGGTTCACTCCAATGAGGAAGAAACTGTAATCCAAAAGAGTCCAAGGGCAAAATTCCTCAAACTTCCAGAGAAGCCAAGACCCTCTATTTGCTCCCAAGACCATACCTTTATACCTTCTCCTTCTCCTCCTACCTCTCCTCCTCGCACAGACCCTATGGCTCGTATGAAAAACCCTTCAAGCTTCCCATCTTCCTCCAAGCCAACCGCACCACCCAATGCTCCTTCCAAGTCATGCACTTCGAAAGGGAAGTGCCCTGCTGCAGAGGAACATGCACCTAAACCTACAAGACCTAAACCTAGGTCTGCTCCTTCTCGTCCTCAAAGAGGTAATCCTCGCATTCCTCTCAAATCTGTTAAAGAGCCTCCATTGATCCTTTTGCACATAAATCACACTATACGACCTCCCACTCGAACTACAATCTTTACCCTTTTTGATCTGCCATGAACAATGATTTCTATGATGGTTTTATTGCTCATCGTACCATATGTCCCAATTTTTTTGTTGATTTACCAAATTTGAAAAAGAAAGGTTTTTTCTATGCTGAAAATTTTAATTTCTAAACTGGAACCATATTTTTAAAATAAAAAAATCAGTTTACCCAATTTTAGTCAAAGAGTTTTATGCAAACATGACCTGTCATGAGGGCAGCATTCATTCCTATGTTAAAGGCCGAGATATTGTTCTGAACAATGAAACCATCAGTGATTCTTTGAAATATACTGATGTTGGTGCTTGTGCATACACCTCGGGTAAATGGGATGAAATGGTAGGTCTTTCTTTCAATGATACTCTGGCTTATGTATGTGAACATATCTCTTTGATTGATGGCATCACTCCAACTCACAAAGCTCTTGGTTACACATGTGCTCAGTTGCATCACATTGTGAACCATATTATCCTTCCTCAAAGTGGCTCTTATCAAAGGGTGTCTTTCTCTGATACTTTAGTTTTGTATGCTATCCTCACAAAAACTGAAATTTCCTTTGCATACTTAATGGTAAGGTATATGTTTGATTGTGTTAGAAGTGAGAAAGATAAAGCTCTTCCTTACGGCATATTCTTAATTTGTATTTTTGAACATTTTGGTGTTGATTTGTCAAATGAGACATATGAAAATAGACACTCATATCTAAAAGGAGGTGGTTTAGTAAACAGCAGAAAAAGGGACCACCTCGAACTGAAAGGGTAGTTCTTGATAACGATGATGATGACTATGAACTAGAAGAATCTTCTCCACCATCTGCCTCTGGGACTCCCGCCTCCACTAAACACAAATCACTTCTATATGGAGTGGTTAATGATGTGGTGCAGGAATTCGTCTCTCAATCCAACCATCTGATTACCTTAAGTAAAGAGCAGAGAAAACTGGCGGCCAAGCATGAAAACTACCTCAGAATGTCTAGAGACAGGGTGGCAGTTCTCATGAAGTTCATTGAAAACACTATTGAGGATGAAAATGTGGCCTCTGACCCTGAAGAACCTATTGACTCTGAGGGGGATGGTTCAGATGGCTGAGGATGTCTCATTTAATGATCTTTACTATGTTGTTTCAGTTTGAAAATTGTCCCACAGAATAATTGTATTTTGTTTTAGACTTCTTTTGTTTTGTCTCGGATGACTGTAAACCGACTTAACAACTGTTTAGTTTTTTTTTTTTTTTTGTTATCTGGTCGTATGCCTTGACAGTTTGCTGCAGGTTGAAATTGATTGCTTTTCCTCTCTTGATGACAAAAGGGGGAGTAGTAGTAGTATTATTATTATTCTGTGTATGTATGTATATGTTCTATTTTGTTGCTCTGTTTCTGTTTTGTTCTATTTTGGGCTGAATTCTTGCTGTTTTTATACATTCTTGGGCTCTGTTTCATGAAATGTTGAAATTGTTTGAAAACATTGCTGCATGCTTCATCCATGGAGAACACATTGTATATGGTATATTGTTGTGTTCTCTATGTGAATATGTAAACAGAAAACAAAAGAAGAGCACAAATTTAGGGAGAACAACTCTTGGAAAGAAAAGGGGGAGCAAGTCAAAAGCAAGCAACATCACCTAAAGGGAAGTACCGTAACTTTATTAAAATTCAAACTAATTGATCAATGTTATAATTACATTTGTCATCAAGGGGAAGATTGCTGAGTTAAGAAATTAACTAACTTAATCGATGATGACATACATTGATGTATTGGATTAAACACCCAATTAGTTTTTATTTTTGTTTGGTTAGTGGGGCAGGCCCAAATGATTAGAGCAGCCCAATCCAAATGAAACAAAGAAATAGAAGCTGCTGAGGTATATAAAAGTGCACAAACTAAGTCCAAAAGAAATAACAAAGAAATCACATGGGCTGAGAGGTAAGTGAAGTAAATCTAGCCCAAGTTGCATCACTCAAGAGGAAGCCTTCCAAAGCCATCATTCACAAGTTCACTTCAGTCAGAAACATGAAGAAAGAGAAGAAAGCTTCTTCCTGGTTCATTCACCAGAGAAGAAAGAAAGAGAAAGGTAAATCACAAAAGCAAATGTTTAATCACCCAAATCAAAACGAGCTAAGCTTAGTCAGAAGTTAAAGGTGATTTATTTCCATTTGCATGCAATTTATTTTCTTCACTCCTTCTCCAACTTTCTGCGACACCATTTTGGGATAAATGGAGAAAGAAATCTCTTATCTATGCTGCTGTAAATCAATGGTCCACAAAATTACTTGGAGCCAAAGCACATTCTTAATGGTGTGGATTTAGGGCTTATCACTGAACAATAATCCTTTGCTGCTCAGTTGACCTCGGTCAAGCAAGAAAATCAGAATTGAAATCCCTAAGTTAGGGTTGATTGAAGAAAGTGAAGGGATGTATTATCAAAGCTCAAAGTCCGAGAAGTTAACCTGGGGAGAAACCCTATCTGTGATTCTGCACAAGGTACAAAAAAAAAACTTTCTGGTTGGCAAGGTAAGGAGAGAGAACCAGATTTTGAGTTTGTTCTGAAGAGCTTCTCTATAGAGTTCATCAACTTTGGACAGTATTTTCTAGTTAAAGAAGCATTCTGCCAAGATGAAGAACTTAATCAGAGTCAGCTGAATCCAGTTCAACTTATAGCAACAGAGGCTGTTAATGCATCAATCTCCTTCATGTTTTACAGTTTGTATTTCATTTTCAATGTATATCTTTCTGTAATTTCTTGAGAAGTAAAAGGCTAAAAGAGAGGAATCAAGAAAAAGTCTATGAGTGATAAAAGGCTGAATAAAATACTTGAGAGCAAAGTTTAGAGTGATTTCAGATTTCTTTAGGTTGTTTCATATGTCTTGTGTCTTGTACCTATGAGGTGCCCCTTTCCAAATTGGGTTAGCACTTAGAGTGAAGAGTTAGGTATTAGCATAACCAAGTCAAGTTAGTTGAGAATTTGAGAGAAAAGGATTGAGTGAATCCTATGAAATTGGTGTATGTAATACTTTAACTATAGTGGAAATTCCACCACTGTTGTGATGGAGACTGGATGTAGGTTGCATTCCACAAGGCAACTGAACCAAGATACATGCCTGTGCCATTTCTCTTCTCTTTCTCTGAGTTCTGTTTTTTGATATTTATGCGACAAAACAGATTTGTCTCATAAAGTTTTCGCTGCACAGTTCAAACAGATTCAAAGTAAAAGTGTGTAATTAAAGGCTAAGTTCATTAAAGTAAAAGAAGGTCATAGATTCAACCCCCCTTCTCTAAACCTTCTATAACTTTCAATTGGTATCTAGAGCCAAGATCTCAAGAATCAAGCTTTACAGCTTGGAGTAAAGGTCCAATGGCGAACAACTTGGGCACAACCACAGTTGCCTACACTCTAACAGAAGGCCAATCAAATAACAGGCCTCCCTTCTTCAACGGAAGAACTATGCCTACTGGAAAGAGAGAATGTGAATCTTCATTTAATCCATCGACTATAACATATGGAAGATTACTAGAAATGGTGAGTAGATAGGATTGAGGTATGACTATGGTGTAAGTAGGGTTGAATTATAGACTGGACTGTAATGTGATGGTGGTGGTAGTAATAGTAATTGTAACAAATATAATTATTTGTAGTATAATTAATTTTTATTATTTGCAGTATAATTAATTTTTACATTATATTTTTTTAAATTATAATATTACAAATTAGTTATAATATAACTAATAATATCATAATTATTTAAATAATATTTATAGAATAATTGTAATACTAATATAATTCATATTTATAGACTAATTTATCTATTAAAATACATAAATCTAAAATATTATAAAATTACAAATTAATTACATATATATAACTCATGGCTACTTAAAATTGATAAAGTAATTACAAATGAAAATATTAAAATAATATTAAACACACACTATTTTTTTAGGGAATGGATCCTCTCAATTTTTTTTAATAATTGAGAGAGTAAAGTGTGATCTTACACCATTAATTTTATAAGTGGGACCAAGTATAAATATGAGAGAGAGAATAATGAAAGGTTAGAGATCACACTTTATACTCTCAATTGTTCATCAATTTTTTGTCCTATTTCCTACATCACGCAGCGTGCTGGAAATAAGCTAGCCAACCTATCAGGGACTTACAACTCGGCTTGTATTTGACTTGATTTATTATAAAATAGGCCTGGACTCAGGTTATTATAAAAGCTTTTGGGCAGAACACATAAATAAACCAAAGCTAATTCAATATTACATGATTCATCCAAATAAAAAAATGTTACGTTAATTCCCAAACTATATTTCTATATAAATCGAATTAGTTAAATTCGATTTACGCAATATAGTAGTAAATCAAATCGGCAAGCGTCGTCCATAACAAAAAAGACGCTACTGTCGTTACAAAAACCTGACATCCTGAGAACCTGGAAGAAAAGTTAGCCCAAATAATCCAGGAGCTCTACCACCGAGTACAAGAACTCGAAGGCCAGATTGCCGCAAAAGAAAAACATATCACCGGAAACGAAAGTCACGCAACTTCTAGATCCAGATCTCGCCACGGCAGATCGCCAGAACGGCGACACGCCAAAAGGCATGATAGAAGCACCTCGCGCAGACAAAGAAGCGATAGACCACCATAACGGCGACACAACAAAAGATACAACCGCAATATCTCCCGTGACCCCGCTCACACGGAAGATGACCGACGACACCGAGAAACCAAGCGCACGAGGAACGACCACACGATAATGGGAGCTACCCCCTTCACAGAAAGGATCTTAAAAGCAAAACTCCCCAAAGGTTTCGATAAACTCACTGATATGAAGTATGACGAAACCAAGGATCCCCAGGAACATCTAACGGCCTTCGAGGCCAGAATGAACCTAGAAGGAGCAGCCGACGCAATCCGAGGCAGAGCTTTCCCGGTAACCCTAGCGGGGCCAGCAATCAAATGGTTCAACGCCCTCCCAAACGGATCTATAACCAGCTTCCACGACATCTCGCGAAAGTTCATAGCCCAATTTACAACTAGAATCACTAAAGCCAAACACCCCATCAGTCTACTAGGGGTCACGCAGAAACAAGACGAATCCACAAGGAAATACCTCGACCGCTTCAATGATGAATGCCTAACGGTCGACGGACTCACGGATTCCGTCGCAAGTCTCTGTCTAACCAACGGGCTCATGAACGAAGATTTTCACAAACACCTTACCACCAAACCAGTATGGACCATGCACGAGATCCAGAACGTCGCCAAAGATTACATCAATGACGAGGAAGTCAGCCAGGTCATCGCCGCCAATAAACGACAACATGGCAACGCCCAACACGGCAATTCGGCTCCCGGCATAACCCACCATCCAGAGAAAATCAGAGGGACCATCCCAAGCCGACAAATGCAAACTGAGCACCCAGAATCGGCAAGTTCTCTAGTTACACACCCCTAACAGCTCCAATTGCCGAGATATACCACCAAATAGCGGACCGAGGTGTCATCCCAAAAGCCCGGCAACTCAAAGAAAGAACGGGCGGCAGCAAAACCTTTTATTACGACTACCACCGAGGTTACAGCCACAGGACACAAGACTACTTTGACCTCAAGGACGCCCTCGAACAAGCCATAAGGGACGGCAAACTCCCAGAGTTCGCCAAAATCATCAGAGAACCAAAACGCGCGGAAAAAGACAGGTCGCCAGAAAGAGAAGGGCGCAACCCGAGAACGCAAAAACAACCCCCCAGAGAAAGTCTAGAAGATGACCCAACCATAATAGTAAATGTTATCACAGGCAAAGACGTGTCAGGTAAATCGAAAACAACACTGAAAAAGGACCTCAAAGTCCTGGCCGTTAGAGACCAAGCTCCAACCACCACCACCGGCAAAATGATAACTTTCCTACCCGAGGACTGCCAGCACGGCACCTCAGCTGAAGACGCACCTTTCATCATCTCGGCAAGAATCGGAACGGGACTAGTCCAGAGAATACTAGTGGACACCGGCGCAGACTCCAACATCCTTTTCTGAGGAGCCTTCGACAAGCTCGGGCTCCGCAACGAAAATCTCCAAACGCACCGCAATGGCATCACGGGACTCGGGGACAACTTTCTCAAACCGGAAGGTTCCATCACCCTTCCCCTCACCATAGGAACAGGTAACCAAAGGATAACATTCTATCTGAATTCGTGGTCCTAAAAGACTCCACCGCTTACAACGTCATCCTCGGGAGAAAAACAATCAATGACTTCTCGGCCATCATCTTTACCAAATACCTCCTTATGAAATTCATAACGGAAGACGGCTCCATCGGGACTATCCACGGAGACTGGAAAGTCGCGGTAGAATGCGACAACACCAGCCTGGCTTTACGGCAAAAGTCTCGCGATGCGGCTGGCATATTCCTAGCCGACCTGGACGCCGGACAAGACGGCCAACCTAGGCTAGAACCGAAAGGTGACATGCAAAAACTACAAGTAGGGCAAACCAAAGACGAATACACCTTCATCAACAGGAACCTCCCATACGACCTCAAAGAAGACCTTTCCCAATTTTTGAAACAAAATAGAGACTTGTTCACTTTCACGGCAGCCGACATGCCTGGGATAGACCTCGACCTAATGTCCCACCGGCTAGCCGTAGACCCCAAAGCTGAACCCGTGGCACAAAGGAGACGAAAAATGTCGTCAGACCGAGCGGCCGAGGTCAAACGACAAGTACAAGCCCTACTCGAGGCAAACTTCATCCGAGAACTACCCTACACGACGTGGTTAGCAAATGTCGTACTGGTAAAAAAGTCCAACGGGAAGTGGCGAATGTTCGTCGACTACACGGACCTCAACAAAGCCTGTCCAAAAGACGCCTTTCCTCTGCCAAACATCGACGGACTGGTAGACGCTGCATCCGGACATCGGTACCTCAGCTTCATGGACGCATACTCTGGCTATAATCAAATACCCATGCATCGACCTGACGAGGAAAAAACAGCATTAATCACCCCCGATGGAACGTACTGCTACACAGTCATGCCCTTCGGCTTGAACAACGCCGGAGCCACCTACCAACGGCTCATTAACAAAATATTCCAGAACCTATCCAGAACAAAACTAGAAGTCTACATAGACGACATGCTCGCCAAGACCAACTCCAGTGAACAACTCATCAGCAACCTCAAGGTCTTCATGGACACCCTACGAAAGCACCAAATGCGACTCAACCCGACAAAATGCGCCTTTGGAATGGAGGCACGAAAGTTTCTCGGCTTTATGATCACACACCACGGAGTTGAAGCCAACCCAGAGAAATGTTGCGCCGTCCTTGAGATGACAAGCCCAAAAAATATAAACGACATCCATAAACTCACCGGCCGACTAACATCGCTATCCCGCTTTCTCGGAGCATTGGCTCAAAAGGCAATCCCCTTCTTCAGACTGATGAAAAAAGGAGTGATGAGCGGATAATTTATACGCTTTTTGGCATTGTTTTTAGTATGTTTTTAGTAGAATCTGGTTATTTTTAGGGATGTTTTCATTAGTTTTTATGTTAAATTCACATTTCTGGACTTTACTATGAGTTTGTGTGTTTTTCTGTGATTTCAGGTATTTTCTGGCTGAAATTAAGGGACTTGAGCAAAAATCAGATTTAGAGGTTGAAGAAGGACTGCTGATGCTGTTGGATTCTGACCTCCCTGCACTCAAAGTGGATTTTCTGGAGCTACAGAACTCAAAATGGCGCTCTTCCAATTGAGTTGGAGAGTAGACATCAGGGCTTTCCAGCAATATATAATAGTCCATACTTTGCCCAAGTTTAGACGATGCAAACTGGCGTTCAACGCCAGCTCTCTGCCCAATTCTGGCGTCCAGCGCCAGAAACAAGTTGCAAAGTGGAGTTCAACACCCAAACTGGCACAAAAGCTGGCGTTCAACTCCAAGAATGACCTCTCCACGTGTAGACTTCAAGCTCAGCCCAAGCACACACCAAGTGGGCCCCGGAAGTGGATTTATGCATCAATTACTTACTTTTGTAAACCCTAGTAGCTAGTTTATTATAAATAGGACCTTTTACTATTGTATTAGACATCTTTGAATCCGGGATTGTATCTTTGAACATCTTTGGACGCCTGGTTCTTAGATCATGGGGGCTGGCCTCTCGGCCATGCCTGGACCTATCACTTATGTATTTTTAACGGTAGAGTTTCTACACTCTATAGATTAAGGTGTGGAGCTCTGCTGTTCCTCAAAGATTAATGCAAAGTACTACTGTTTTTCCATTCAAATTCAACTTATTCCGCTTCTAAGATATTCATTCGCACTTCAACCTAAATGTGATGAACGTGACAATCATCATCATTCCCTATGAACGCGTGCCTAACAACCACTTCCGTTCTACCTTAGATTGAATGATTATCTCTTGGATCTCTTAATCAGAATCTTCGTGGTGTAAGCTAGATTGATGGCGGCATTCATGAGAATCCAGAAAGTCTAAACCTTGTCTGTGGTATTCCGAGTAGGATTCTGGGATTGAATGACTGTGACGAGCTTCAAACTCGCGATTGCTGGGCGTAGTGACAGACGCAAAAGGAGGGTGAATCCTATTCCAGCATGATCGGGAACCTCAGATGATTAGCCGTGCTGTGACAGAGCATTTGGACCATTTTCACAAGAGGAGGGGAAGTAACCATTGACAACGGTGATGCCCTTGCATAAAGCCAGCCATGGAAAGGAGTAAGACTGATTGGATGAAGACAGCGGGAAAGCAGATATTCAGAGGAACGAAAGCATCTCTACACGCTTATCTGAAATTATCACCAATGAATTACATAAGTGTTTCTATCCTTATTTTCTGTTTAATTAGTATTATTTTCGAAAACTCCATAATCAATTATTATCCGCCTGACTGAGATTTACAAGGTGACCATAGCTTGCTTCATACCAACAATCTCCGTGGGATCGACCCTTACTCACGTAAGGTTTATTACTTGGACGACCCAGTGCACTTGCTGGTTAGTTGTATCGAAGTTGTGACAAATTATGAATTGAGATTAGAGCACCAAGTTTTTGGAGCCATTACCAGAGATCACAATTTCGTGCACCAAGTTTTTGGCGCCGTTGCCGGGGATTGTTTGAGTTTGGACAACTGACGGTTCATCTTGTTGCTCAGATTGGGTAACTTTCTTTTAGTTTTCTTTTCAAAAATTTTTCAAAAATTTTTTCAAAAAAAAAAATCTTTCAAAAATTTCTCCTTTGTTTTCGAAAAAAAAATATTTTAAATAAAAATTTTTTCAAGAATATATTTTTCTTCAGAATTTTTAAGAATGAATTCTAGAGTTTCATGAAGCATGTTGAAGCCTGGCTGACTGTAAAGCCATGTCTAATTCTTCTGGATAGGGCATGTTAGGCATGTCATGTCTGAGTTACATACTAAAGCTTGGCTAGCTATTAAGCCATGCCTGACCCTTTGATTGGAGCTTTAGACTAAAGAGCATAAGATTCCTGGAATTCATATTAAAAATTTTGGAATCCTTATTTTTCTTTTTCAAATGATTTTCGAAAAATACAAAATAAAAATACAAAAAAAAATCATAAAATCATAAAAATCAAAAAAATATTTCATGTTTCTTGTTTGAGTCTTGAGTCAGTTTTTAAGTTTGGTGTCAATTGCATATTCATCTTGCATTTTTCGAAAATTCATGCATTCATAGTGTTCTTCATGATCTTCAAGTTGTTCTTGGTAAGTCTTCTTGTTTGATCTTGATGTCTTCATGTTTTGTGTCTTTTCTTGTTTTTCATGTGCATTTTTGCATCCATAGAGTCTAAACATGAAAGATTTCTAAGTTTGGTGTCTTGCATGTTTTCTTTGCATATAAAAATTTCCAAAAATAAGTTCTTGATGTTCATCTTGACATTCAAAGTGTTCTTGGTGTTCATCTTAACATTCATAGCATTCTTGCATGCATTCATTGTTTTGATCCAAAATTTTCATGCATGGAGTCTTTTTCATGTTTTTCTCTCTCATCATTAAAAATTCAAAAATAAAAAAAAAATATCTTTCCCTCTTTCTCTCATCAAATTCGAAAATTTGAGTTGACTTTTTCAAAAATTTTTAAAATCTAGTTGTTTTTATGAGTCAAATCAAATTTTCAATTTAAAAATCTTATCTTTTTCAAAATCTTTTTTCAAAAAATCAAATCTTTTTCATTTTCCTTAGTTATTTTCGAAAATTAAAAAAATATTTTTCAAAAATCTTTTTCTTAATTTTATATCATAATTTTCGAAAATAACATCATCAATTAATGTTTTGATTCAAAAATTTCAAGTTTGTTACTTACTTGTTAAGAAAGATTCAAACTTTAAGTTCTAGAATCATATCTTGTGATTTCTTGTGAATCAAGTCATTAATTGTGATTTTAAAAATCAAATCTTTTTCAAAAATAATTTCAATCATATCTTTTTAAAAATATCTTCTCTTCTTATCTATTTTCAAAAATTTGATTTCAAAATATATTTTCTAACTTCTTATCTTCTTATCTTTTCAAAATTGATTTTCAAATTTGTTTCAACTAACTAACTAACTTTTTGTTTGTTTCTTATCTTTTTCAAAACTACCTAACTAACTCTCTCTCTCTAATTTTCGAAAATATCTTCCCTCTTTTTCAAAAATTCTTTTTAATTAACTAATTATTTTGATTTTTTATTTTAATTTTCGAAAAAACTACTAACCTTTTTCAAAAACTATTTTCGAAAATCACTAACTCTTTTTCAAAAATTATTTTCGAAATTCTCCCTCTCTCATCTTATTCTATTTATTTATTCATCTACTAACATCTCCTCATCTCACTTCTCTGCTCTCCTCACCCTTGTGTTTCTTTCCTTACATTACATTCTTTGTCCCCTTCTTTTCTTCTACTCACACAAGGACCTCTATACTGTGGTATAAAGGATCCCTACTATTATTGTTATTTTTCCTGTGCCCTCTTCTTTGTCATATGAGCAGGAGCAAGGACAAGAATATTCTTGTTGAAGCAGATCCAGAACATGAAAGGACTCTGAAAAGGAAACTAAGAGAAGCTAAATTACAACAATCCAGAGATAACCTTTCAGAAATTTTCGAACAGGAAGAGGAGATGGCAGCCGAAAATAATAATAATGCAAGGAGGATGCTTGGTGACTTTACTGCACCAAATTCCAATTTACATGGAAGAAGCATCTCCATTCCTGCCATTGGAGCAAACAACTTTGAGCTGAAACCTCAGCTAGTTTCTCTGATGCAGCAGAATTGCAAGTTTTATAGACTTCCATCTGAAGATCCTTTTCAGTTCTTAACTGAATTCTTGGAGATATGTGATACTGTTAAGACTAATGGAGTAGATCCTGAAGTCTACAGGCTCATGCTTTTCCCTTTTGCTGTAAGAGACAGAGCTAGAGTGTGGTTGGATTCTCAACCCAGAGATAGCCTGAACTCTTGGGACAAGCTGGTCACGGCTTTCTTAGCCAAGTTCTTTCCTCCTCAAAAGCTGAGCAAGCTTAGAGTAGATGTTTAAACCTTCAGACAGAAAGAAGGTGAATCCCTCTATAAAGCTTGGGAAAGATACAAGTAGCTGACCAAAAAGTGTCCTTCTGACATGCTTTCAGAATGGACCATCCTGGATATATTCTATGATGGTTTATCTGAGCTATCAAAGATGTCATTGGAAACCTCTGCAGGTGGATCCATTCACCTAAAGAAAATGCCTGCAGAAGCTCAAGAACTCATTGACATGGTTGCTAATAACCAGTTTATGTACACTTCTGAGAGGAATTCTGTGAGTAATGGGACGCCTCAGAAGAAGAGAGTTCTTGAAATTGATACTCTGAATGCCATACTGGCTCAGAATAAAATATTGACTCAGCAAGTCAATATGATTTCTCAGAGTCTGAATTGAATGCAAGCTGCATCCAACAGTACTCAAGAGGCATCTTCTGAAGAAGAAGCTTATGATCCTGAGAACCCTGCAATAGCAGAGGTGAATTACTTAAGTGAACCTTATGGAAACACCTATAATCCATCATAGAGAAATCATCCAAATCTCTCATGGAAGGATCAACAAAAGCCTCAACAAGGCTTTAATAATGGTGGAAGATACAGGTTTAGCAATAGCAAGCCTTTTCCATCATCCACTCAGCAACAGACAGAGAACTCTGGACAAAATACCTCTAATTTAGCAAACTTAGTCTCTGATCTGTCCAAGGCCACTGTAAGTTTCATGAATGAAACAAGGTCTTCCATTAGAAATTTGGAAGCACAAGTGGGCCAGCTGAGTAAAAGGATCACTGAAATCCCTCCTAGTACTCTCCCTAGCAATACAGAAGAGAATCCAAAAGGAGAGTGCAAGGCCATTGAATTAATTACCATGGCCGAACCTGTCAAGGAGGTTGGGGACGTGAATTCCAGTGAGGAAGACCTCCTGGGACGTCCAGTGATCAATAAGGAGTTTCCCTCTGAGGAACCAAAGGAATCTGAGACTCATCTAGAGACCATAGAGATTCCATTGAACCTCCTTATGCCATTCATGAGCTCTGATGAGTATGCCTCTTCTGAAGAGAATGAGGATGTTACTGAAGAGCAAGCTGCCAAGTTTCTTGGTGCAATCATGAAGCTGAATGCCAAATTATTTGGCATTGAAACTTGGGAAGATGAACCCCCTTGTTCACCAATGAACTAAGTGATCTAGATCAACTGACATTGCCCCAGAAGAAACAGGATCCTGGAAAGTTCTTAATACCTTGTACCATAGGCACCATGATCTTTAAGGCTCAGTGTGACCTTGGTTCAGGAATAAACCTCATGCCCCTCTCTGTAATAGAAAAACTGGGAATCTTTGGGGTGCAAGCCACTAAAATCTCATTAGAGATGGTAGACAATTCAAGAAAACAGGCTTATGGACAAGTAGAGGACATGTTAGTAAAGGTTGAAGGCCTTTACATCCCTGCTGATTTCATAGTCCTAGATACTGGGAAGGATGAGGATGAATTCATCATCCTTGGAAGACCCTTCCTAGCCATAGCAAGAGCTGTGATTGATGTGGACAGAGGAGAATTGATCCTTCAAATAAATGAGGATAACCTTGTGTTTACAACTCAAGGATCTCTCTCTGTACCCATGGAGAGGAAGCACAGTAAGCTTCTCTCATTGTAGAGTCAACCAGAGCCCCCACAGTCAAACTTTAAGTTTGGTGTTGGGAGGCCACAACCAAACTCTAAGTTTGGTGTTGAACTCCCATATCCAAACTCTAAGTTTGGTGTTGGAGAGTCTCAACAATGCTCTGAACATCTGTGAGGCTCCATGAGAGCCCACTGTCAAGCTATTGACATTAAAGAAGAGCTTGTTGGGAGGCAACCCAATTTTTATCTAATTTCTATTTTTATTGTTTTTCATTAGGTTCATGATCATGTAGAGTCACAAAATAAATAAAAAAATTGAAAACGGAATCAAAAACAGCAGAAGAAAAATCACACCCTAGAGGAGGATCTCACTGGCGTTTAAACGCCAGTAAGAAGCATCTGGCTGGCGTTCAACGCCAGAACAGAGCATGGTTCTGGCGCTGAACGCCCAAAATGGGCAGCATCTGGGCGTTTGAACGCCAGAATTGCACCCTGGAGAAGAGCTGGCACTGAACGCCCAGAACAAGCATGGTTCTGGCGTTCAACGCCAGAAATGGGCAACAAATGGGCGTTCAACGCCCAGAACAAGCACCAATCTGGCGCTGAACGCCCAGAGTTGTGTGCAAGGGCATTTTGCATGCCCAATTTGGTGCAAGGTTGTAAATCCTTGAACACCTTAAGATCTGTGGACCCCACAGGATCCCCACCTACCTCCACTCACTTCTTCTCACCCCTCTTTCACACAATCCCATAAACACTCTTCCCCAAAACTCTTCACCAATCACCTCAATCTCTCTTCCCTATCACCACTTCACCACTCACATCCATCCACTCTTCCCCATAAACCCCACCTACCTTCAAAATTCAAAATCTCTTTCCCACTCAATCCCACCCATAGGGCCGAATACACACATCCCTCCATCTCCTCCATATCTTCTTCTTCTTCTTCTTCTATTCTTTCTTCTTTTGCTCGAGGGCGAGCAACATTCTAAGTTTGGTGTGGTAAAAGCATAGCTTTTTTGTTTTTCTATAACCATTAATGGCACCTAAGGCCAGAAAAACCTCAAGAAAGAGGAAAGGGAAGACAATTGCTTCCACCTCTGAGCCATGGGAGATGGAAAGATTCATCTCACAAGCCCATCACTAAAAAAAAGGATGGAAAAAATAAGAGAGCACATTCATGGATCTCAACAGGCACATGAAGAAGCTCATCATCAAGAAACCCCTGAGATTCCTCGAATGCATTTTCCTCCACAAAACTATTGGGAGCAAATCAACACCTCCCTAGGAGAATTAAGTTCCAACATGGGACAATTAAGGGTGGAACATCAAGAGCACTCCATCATCCTTCATGAAATTAGAGAAGATCAAAAAGCAATGAGGGAGGAGCAACAAAGACAAGGAAGAGACATAGAAGAGCTCAAGGACATCATTGGTTCCTCAAGAAGGAAACGCCACCATCACTAAGGTGGACTCATTCCTTGTTCTTACATTCTCTGTTTTTCGTTTTCTATGTTAAGTGCTTATCTATGTTTGTGTCTTATTACATGATCATTAGTATTTAGTAACTATGTCTTAAAGTTATGAATGTCCTATGAATCCATCACCTCTCTTAAATAAAAACTGTTTTGATTCAAAAGAACAAGAAGTACATGAGTTTCGAATTTATCCTTGAACTTAGTTTAATTATGTTGATGTGGTGACAATGCGTCTTGTTTTCTGAATGAATGCTTGAACAGTGCATATGTCTTTTGAAGTTGTTGTTTAAGAATGTTAAATATGTTGGCTCTTGAAATAATGATGATAAGGAGACATGTTATTTGATAATCTGAAAAATCATAAAAATGATTCTTGAAGCAAGAAAAAGCAGCAAAGAACAAAGCTTGCAGAGAAAAAAAAAAGAAAGAAAAAAAATAGCGAAAAAAAAATAGAAAGAAAAAGAAAAAGCAAGTAGAAAAAGCCAAAAGCTCTTAAAACCAAGAGGCAAGAGCAAAAAGCCAATAGCCCTTAAAACCAAAAGGCAAGGGTAATAAAAAAGATCCCAAGGCTTTGAGCATTAGTGGATAGGAGGGCCTAAAGGAATAAAATCCTGGCCTAAGCGGCTAAACCAAGTTGTCCCTAACCATGTGCTTGTGGCGTGAAGGTGTCAAGTGAAAACTTGAGACTGAGCGGTTAAAGTCAAGGTCCAAAGCAAAAAAAGAGTGTGCTTAAGAACCCTGGACACCTCTAATTGGGGACTTTAGCAAAGCTGAGTCACAATCTGAAAAGGTTCACCCAATTATGTGTCTATGGCATTTATGTATCCGGTGGTAATATTGGAAAACAAAGTGCTTAGGGCCACGGCCAAGACTCATAAAATAGCTGTGTTCAAGAATCATCATACTGAACTAGGAGAATCAATAACACTATCTGAACTCTGAGTTCCTATAGATGCCAATCATTCTGAACTTCAATGGATAAAGTGAGATGCCAAAACTATTCAAGAGGCAAAAAGCTATAAGTCCCGCTCATTTAATTGGAGCTATGTTTCATTGATAGTTTGGAATTTATAGTATATTCTCTTCTTTTTATCCTATTTGATTTTCAGTTGCTTGGGGACAAGCAAAAATTTAAGTTTGGTGTTGTGATGAGCGGATAATTTATACGCTTTTTGGCATTGTTTTTAGTATGTTTTTAGTAGAATCTGGTTACTTTTAGGGATGTTTTCATTAGTTTTTATGTTAAATTCACATTTCTGGACTTTACTATGAGTTTGTGTGTTTTTCTATGATTTCAGGTATTTTCTGGCTGAAATTGAGGGACTTGAGCAAAAATCATATTTAGAGGTTGAAGAAGGACTGCTGATGCTGTTGGATTCTGACCTCCCTGCACTCAAAGTGAATTTTCTGGAGCTAAAAAACTCAAAATGGCGCGCTTCCAATTGCGTTGAAAAGTAGACATCCAGGGCTTTCCAGCAATATATAATAGTTCATATTTTGCCCAAGTTTAGACAACGCAAACTGGCGTTCAACGCCAGCTCTCTGCCCAATTCTGGCGTCCAGCGCCAGAAACAAGTTGCAAAGTGGAGTTCAACGCCAAACTGGCACAAAAGCTGGCGTTCAACTCCAAGAATGACCTCTCCACGTGTAGACTTCAAGCTCAGCCCAAGCACACACCAAGTGGGCCCCGGAAGTGGATTTATGCATCAATTACTTACTTCTGTAAACCCTAGTAGCTAGTTTATTATACATAGGACCTTTTACTATTGTATTAGACATCTTTGAATCCGGGATTGTATCTTTGAACATCTTTGGACGCCTGGTTCTTAGATCATGGGGGCTGGCCTCTCGGCCATGCCTGGACCTATCACTTATGTATTTTTAACGGTAGAGTTTCTACACTCTATAGATTAAGGTGTGGAGCTCTGCTGTTCCTCAAAGATTAATGCAAAGTACTACTGTTTTTCCATTCAAATTCAACTTATTCCGCTTCTAAGATATTCATTCACACTTCAACCTAAATGTGATGAACGTGACAATCATCATCATTCCCTATGAACGCATGCCTGACAACCACTTCCGTTCTACCTTAGATTGAATGATTATCTCTTGGATCTCTTAATCAGAATCTTCGTGGTGTAAGCTAGATTGATGGCGGCATTCATGAGAATCCAGAAAGTCTAAACCTTGTCTGTGGTATTCCGAGTAGGATTCTGGGATTGAATGACTGTGACGAGCTTCAAACTCGCGATTGCTGGGCGTAGTGACAGACGCAAAAGGAGGGTGAATCCTATTCCAGCATGATCGGGAACCTCAGATGATTAGCCGTGCTGTGACAGAGCATTTGGACCATTTTCACAAGAGGAGGGGAAGTAACCATTGACAACGGTGATGCCCTTGGATGCAAAGCAAGTCATGGAAAGGAGTAAGACTGATTGGATGAAGACAGCGGGAAAGCAGAGATTCAGAGGAACGAAAGCATCTCTACACGCTTATCTGAAATTCTCACCAATGAATTACATAAGTGTTTCTATCCTTATTTTCTGTTTAATTAGTATTATTTTCGAAAACTCCATAATCAATTATTATCCGCCTGACTGAGATTTACAAGGTGACCATAGCTTGCTTCATACCAACAATCTCCGTGGGATCGACCCTTACTCACGTAAGGTTTATTACTTGGACGACCCAGTGCACTTGCTGGTTAGTTGTATCGAAGTTGTGACAAATTATGAATTGAGATTAGAGCACCAAGTTTTTGGAGCCATTACCAGAGATCACAATTTCGTGCACCAAGGAGCCCCCTTCAAATGGGAAGCAGAATGCGAAGAAGCATTCCAACATTTCAAGAAAGTCCTAGCGGAACCACCAGTCCTCGCCAAACCCCAAACAGGGGAGACTCTCTACTTATACCTCTCCATAACGGAAGAAGCACTCGCGGCGGCACTCATCCGCGAAAACGAGAAGAAAGAACGAAAACCCATATACTTCATAAGCAAAGTCCTACAAGACACAGAAACTCGCTACTCGCGCCTGGAAAAGCTATCCTTCGCCCTCCTCACGGCCTCCCAACGTCTGCGGCAATATTTCCAGGCCCACCCCGTGACAGTTCGACCCGACCAAGCAGCTAAACAGGTACTACAAAAACCCGATCTAGCGGGCAGAATGCTAGCATGGTCCATCGAACTGTCCCAGTTCGATATCAAGTTCGAACCCCGATACGCAATCAAAGCACAGGCCATGGCCGACTTCATCGCCGAGATGACGCCGGGAAACTCCACCCCCGAATCATGGAAACTACACGTTGACGGCTCATCGAACGTCACTTCCGGAGGTGCCAGAGTCATTCTCGAAAGCCAAAACGGAGTCGTGATCGAACAGTCAGTACGATACGAATTCCCAGTCTCAAATAACCAGGCAGAATATGAGGCCCTCCTAGCAGGCTTAGCCCTAGCCAAGGAAGTCGGAGCAAAGGTCCTGAAAATAAATACGGATTTGCAAGTAGTCAGTTCCCAAATTAACGGAGACTACCAAACACGAGATACCCTGCTACAACAATACCTTGCTGAGGTTAACAAACTAAAGGAAGAATTCAATCACATAACCATACGGCACGTCCCCAGGGAACGTAATGCCAGGGCTGACCTTCTCTCTAAACTAGCCAGCACTAAACTAGGACACGGCAACAAATCGCTAATTCAGGAAGTCGTCAAATCACCGTCCATATCCACGACGGCTAACGCCTATCTGACACTCTCCCACCGAGGATCATGGACCTACCCCATCCTACAATATCTCCTCAAAGGAACATTGCCCGAAGACCCCAAAGAGGAAAAACGGACAAAAAGGGAAGCCGCCAACTACACAGTCGTCACAGGACAACTATACAAACGTGAATTCTCGCAACCCCTGCTCAAATGCGTCGAACCCGGGGACACGGAGTACATACTCCGCAAAATCCATGAAGGTTGTTGCGGCCACCACGTCGGAGGTAAAACCCTTGCCCAAAAAGTCATCTGGGCCGGCTACTTCTGGCCCACGGTCATCCGGGACTCCGTGCAGCTAGTAAAAAATTGCGATAAATGCCAAAGGCACGCCAATATCCACCAAGCCACCCCACACCAGCTCAGCATCATATCGGCAGAGCGGCCATTCGGCACCTGGGGGATCGACCTTGTCGGACCTTTTCCCACGGCACCCAGCCAACTCCGATACCTCATCGTCGCCATAGACTACTACACTAAGTGGATCGAGGCCGAGCCCCTGGCCTCTATCACGGCAACCCGATGTCGAAAATTCCTCTGGTGACAGATCATCACCCGATTCGGGATCCCTGAGATCATCATCTCGGACAATGGAACCCAATTCGCTGACAAAAAATTCAGAGAATTCCTAAAAGGACTATGCATAAGTGTCAATCTTAGACCGACCTCCCTAGGTCACCCTTATTTTTTATTTTATGTCTTTTCTTTACTTATCTTCCCCTTTTACAATTTTAAATTTTAAATTTCGCTTAAGTGTCAATCTCGGGTACTCTTTCCCGCCATAGACGGAGGGTTTTAACGAGGCCCAACCATCAATAAAATTCCATTAAGTTATTTCTATCTTCTTTTTCCTTTTTAAGTGTCCTAAATACGGAACAAAAACATGGCCACAACTGGGGGACCGATCACCTCCCAAGCCCGAAATACGGATGTCCACGAAAAACCGACCTCACGACGGTCCAAACAAAGGGAACAAATAAACAAAAAATAGAACAGCTTAAAATGGAATATAAAAAGAGGCCCGAACGGCCCAAAAGTCATTAAAACGAAGTCCAAAACTACGAATTCATAGTTACATGGCCTACGGCCAACCAAATATTCAAAACAAAGACTAAGTTCAAAGCAAATTCAAACTACAAGATATAAAACTACTCAAGGTCAACAATTCGGCCATCACGAACGGTCTTGAAAGCCCCCATCACAGACACGTCCACACCCGGAGCCAACACCAAAGCCTGAGCCCTCATCGTCTCCTCGGTGGCAACGATCGCACCCTTAGCATCGGCCAACAACTCCGTCTTCTCTTTCTTCAGGGCAGCAACTTCGGCCTTTAAAACTTCCAGCTCGCCAAGAAGCACGACAGCCTGAGAACCCGCGTCGGAAGCCCGTTGCCGCTCCGCGCCCAGTTGGGAAAGAAGCGAAGTCTCGACCTCGGAAAGACGGAGGATCTCCGCCCCAGCTTCCTCGGAAGACTTCACTGCCTTCTTCCTCGCAACCTCGGCAGCCTCGAGCTGCTCTTTTAACTTGGCCACCTCAGCTTGTGAATGACGGAGTTTCTTGTCCAACAAACCAACCTGAGCCATCACGGGCTCGGCCTTCCGAACAACAACAGCAGATCGGAGGAGGGCACGATACACCGTCTTAGCCTGGAATGAAACATCACAATCATCAAAGAATGGCTCCGTGCCAGGCATCAAGTGCTGATCTATGAACCCCGAATCATCAAAACGTCGATCCATCACACTGGGCACAGCACCCTCCTCCTCAAAAGTCTCGCTGCTAGGTTTCTCAGGCCTCTTTCTCTTCCGAGAAGCCTCGGCGGCCGTGACCACGATGACTTCAGGCAAGTTCACAGGACCAGGCGAAGCCCGAACGTCGGCCCTCACCCCCGACGAAACCACCTCCTGAGAAACAGCCTGAGAATCCACAGCGGGATTAGAAACAGGGGTAGCAGGAGACGACGGTCCCTCCTCCCGACCCATCGCTACCTTCAGCTGCGCCAGGGAAGTCAAACTGCCAGCCATCTCAACTGAAAGAAACCAAAGAAAAATCAAGTTACAAAATCGGGAGAACAAGCATGAAAACCAAGAAAGAGACAGCCACACACCAATATACGTCCGACAAGCCTTAGGATCCCCCATGACGTCTCGAGGATTTAACGGGCGCTCGCCAAACAAATGCCACAAGACACTAGCAATGTCTTTATCCTCAGGAGACAAACCATCATAAGTAACCTTAGTCAAAACCGACGGTCCGGCACCGAAATTCTAATAGGTCAGAAACCGGCGCTCGCCCTCTAGCGTCAGCCAAAATGGATGATGCCCCTGGACAGGGCGCACTTTAAAATATTCCCTCTTGAAACCATGAAAAGAATCCTCAAACAAACCGAAAATACGGCGATGAGGTTGAGCCCGGAATGACATATACCCTCTCTTATGCTTCCCCTCCTTAGTCAGAAGAGTGCATAAGAAAAGAAAGAGAAACACAGGAACAGAGGCCGGAAGATCGAGATACTGACACACCAGCTCAAAAGACCAGACGGCGGCCCAGCTATTCGGATGGAGCTGAGACGGCACCACGGAACACCGACTCAGCAAGTCCTGAACAAACGGCGAAAAAGGAAATCGCACGCCGAGCCGAGTGAACATCGACTCATAAACCCACATCCAGTCCGGCACAGTGGGCGAATCGAGATTCAAATAGCAAACACGCTCATCGGCGTCCGGGAGGGCAAGCTCGTACTGCCGCTCCGCGTCGCCGCCGCCACAAATCGCCCCTGATCACGGAGTCTCTGAAGATCGGCCTCTGTCATCCGCGACGGAACGCCCCACACATCGCTAGTCACCCAAGTGTAGCGAGTGGGGACACCCCTGGAAGGGGCTATCGGAGTACCCACACCCTCACTCCTTCGCCGGTGCATACCTAAAACAGGGAGGAGCACCACCATCAGCCTACTAACCCTACGCAGAAGCAAGGAAGACAAAAACCTACTACCCACTATCGAATCAACACGGCGGTGCTCAGCCCCTTCAAACACGAAAATCACCACCCAAAAAACACGGATGCAGCATGAAAGGAAAAAATGGCAGAATAACGCATGGCAAATACAGAACAACAGATACACCACAAAAACAAAAACAAGAAAGAGCGAAGCATGCCAACCTGGTAATGCAGAAAAAGAGCCTGGAAAAAGCTTGAGAAGTAGAAACAGCAGCTCGAAGAAACACCAAAGAGTACCACAGAGAGAAGGAGAATTTTTTCAGAAGAGAGAACGAAAAGAAAATGAAATGAACGAGGGAAGTGAAGTGGAAAGCCAAAACGGTTTCAAAAGGGAGCAGAAAGACGCAAATAGCCCTGAGCGATAAAACGCACAGGGGCAATTCCAGAAAGACACCCAAAAACGTCCCCTCACAATAAATGCCCCCTTGGAAAAAGAAACCAATAAAGTATGCCTCGAAAAACGCAACAGGCACATTGGATACAGAAGAGTCGCGTAAAACGGCCAGGCGAAACTTCGCCACGACCTTAAAAATCAGGCCGACATGCCGACCTCCCCCCAAGAGAATCAAACCGACCTAACTCGCGGTCGACATCTTCCAACAACAAACCGACCTGGCTCACGGTCGAAACCACATCTCCCAGCAACAGACCGACCTCACTCGCTCTCCCGCTGCGGGGGCAACTGTTACGGATCCGGCCCACGGATCCCGGACCCGAGATCGAATCCGAACCTGGCTTCCCGGGTCCGCCCCACCTCGCTCTTCTAGAAGGCCCAAAACCGGCCCTCTAGAACTCCCAACCGACTTTCGAATTCGAACGTCTTCCTTATCTTAGCCAAACAAGATAAGATAAGATAGCCACCATCACCTATAAATAGAGGACCCAAGTCCCTCCAGGTATTCATTCATTCCTCACACCTTATACCTCTTAGATCCATTCTGACTTGAGCGTCGGAGTGTCTTTGCAGGTACCTCCCCCCCATCGCTCCAGTCAAATAATCTGGCATCCGCCTCGACCCGTAAGTTCCCGATCCATCTCTCAACCCGTACCGGAGACCTCCAGTACATTATTAAATGTACTCTTTATTGTATTCATTATGGATATTATTAAATATACGTTTGGACCATAATAAATTGAATTAACTTACATCCATTTAGATATCTTGGTAAATAGATTTATGCATTTAGTTCAACGCATACTAATTCGATATTGTCTGTTTCGATTTATCCTAGCCATTTTTGTTTATAAATCGAAACTTGCCTCATTCGATTTACTAAGGACACTAAACTTCCAATTAATTATTATTGTGCCATGTAATTCGAATCGGTCACATTCGATTTGCTGCTTCTTTTAGTAAATCGAATTAAACGGTTCAATTTGATTTATGCAAAAAAACAAGATTTTCAAGTAATTCGAATCTCACAAATTCAATTTACTACTATATTGCGTAAATCGAATTTAACTAATTATGTTTTTTTTTTTAAAATATGTTAATAGGTTAGACCTATGCTCACTAATTAATTTTATTAGTCCCTTAGACTTGTTTAAATTTGTTAAAACATAAATAAATATGTATTAGATATTTTAAATTTATTATATTTTATTATAAATATTTTTATATATTTTAAATACTTAAAAAATTCTTGTAAACATTAAATTTGACATATTACATATAAGTAACTTTTATTAAAAAAATTCTTATAAATAATACTTTTAATATTTTTATTCATATTAAAAATAATTTTCGAATAAATGTGTTCAATTTGAATAAAATTATATAGTTGACACCGTACTCCCCAGGTTTTGAGTTATTGCTTTTTCTGACTATTGTTTCTTCCTAGAGTGTATCACTTCCTCACTGATTTCCCCTTACCAAACTCACCTCGCTCTTTCTTTTGTAATTTGTCCCACTTTTTTCCAAGGTTCCCTTTCTTCTTTTAGAATCTTCCATTTTTTTTATTTAAAATAATAATAATAATAATAATAATAATAATAATAATAATAATAATAATAATAATAATAATAATAATAATAATAATAATAATAATAATAATAATAATAATAATAATAATAATAACCTCTTTTTCTTTTCTTTCTTTATTTCAAAACCTGGTTCCACTCCCTCTATTTCTCTCATCAACTCTGTTTTATCACTGTCTTCTCTCTGCTTCCATTTTTCATTTAAGCCGCACTTCACGGTGAGTTTATCTTTTTACTTTTGAAATTTATTTTTCTATTAAATTTGTTTTTTCTTCTATTGGATTCTTTTTGTTTTTCTAAATTTATGAGCAATGTTTATAAGAATAACATATGAGGATACCCTCTGCATGTAATGTGTATTTTGATAGTTTAATTCCTACCGGCATGTATTTATTTAATTTGACTTTGATGTTTATTGCATGGTTTTGTGATAGTGTGAATCTTTAATGGGTATGTTTAGTTTTTCAAAGGTGATGAACTAATGTTGAAAAGTTTCATGCTTTCTCTCCATTTTCCTCTGTTCTCTGATGTGTTAGCATAATATACAGAGTTGAATGTTTTGTTTTTCTGGGTTTTCCAATTCTTGTTCTTCAGAATTGTTACAATTGTTTGTCAAGAGGTCACATGATCTTCATTGTTTCCCAGGTTAACCGTTGATTTTGAATTGAATTAAAAAAAAAACAAAAAATAGTTATTAAAGAGATAATATTAAAAAAAAAAAAAAAAACTAAAGAATTTCCCCTTTTCGAAGACAAATTAGAGAATGCCCTGGTTGAAAATGCATTGGGATTTGGTTTATAGCTATATATTCTGAATGTTCAGAGTTCAAACCACACAACCGTTCTCATAACTTCATTAAAAAAAAAAAAAAAAAAAAACACAATGTGGCTTTGATAAATGTGAGATCATGCTTTATTAATTAATTTTAGGTGCACTACAATGTCCATGGAGATCTGTGCTGTTAACAATGTTTCTGTGTTTTTTACAATCAGTTAATGTGGTTTTGTAGAATGAACTAATCTTCTTTTAGGTAAATATTCAAGTTTAATTTTCGTCTTAAATTTTAAAAAGTTTTAAAATTGAGTTAGTTATCTTACATTATATGCCAAAAATAAACCTACAAAGATTAGTAGTCATCATATTTCACAATAGAAGTCCAGATTGTGATTTCAAAGAAAAGTTTTTTCCTAAGGTTTTTGTTCCAAATTCGATTTTATAATTATATATTTTAAAATGGATTAATTGTTATATGGTCATATGTTAGCAATTTGCACAATATTTGAGGATAATTTAATAGAAGTAAGTGATATTTTGAACTAGTAAGATTTTCTAGTATACTAAATATAATAATCTATCACTCTTGCTTCTTTTTTGCCCCTTGTGTTGTGCATCTTGTTCTTCTGCCACATGTTCCATTCTTCTTAAATGCAAAAGAACGTCTCATTTCTGGAAAATAGTCCTATTTTGTTTCCTGAGAAGATTTAGTAGTTGTAGTTGTTGATTCTTTCTCACCAGTTATTATTGTAATGTGTATAGAGTGAGGCAAAAGAAAGTGTGAAATTAATGGAGGGGGTCCCAAGCCTTTTGGATATGGGGAAGGAGAAAGTGATTTCAAATGGTACATTGCTATCTTCATCCACAAAAGGGTTTAGAGACAAAAGCATCATCTTCACCAACACCAACATTATACCTTCCTGGTTATTCACCAGCATTTCTGGTATGTATTAAACTCATTGTACCATTCCAAAATTAATATGCATTCAGATCAAGTAATGTTTTCATCTCTCTTCTGAGTAAATATCTCATTTCTGTGGGGCTTTTTCTCTAACATCATAAAATGGTAATGATTTTTGCCCCCCTTTTTTCTCTCCAATATGTAAAAAGATTTTCAAAATACATCAAATTATATATTGCATGCCCTACAAAAAAGTAAAAAAAAAAAAAAGATAAGAAATTATTTAAAAATATTTAATGTTACATATTGGAAAAATTTTTGTAGCATCTTTTATTTAATTAGATGATAAATAATATTATGATTTTGCTAAGGATTCAAAAACAATAAATTTTTATGAAAACAAAGTTTTAAGTTTCCCATGAAATAAAATACATAAATTTTATAAAAAAAAAAAAGAAATATTTTTGAATTTTTAATAATTTTCTTTAAAATATTTGTCGGTAGAATTCACTACATTAAGCAAAAGTTTAGATAAATGTAAAGAAGGTATAGACTATAGTATATAGTAAAAGAGTAGCGAATAAAGAAAGTAGTAATGTATTGGTAAGCAATAAATGGAAGAAGGAAGGAAGAAAGGAAGAAATTAAAGAAAGAAAGAAAGAAAGGATAGTGAGAAAAAAGGTCTGAAAGTGAAATCTGAATTGAATGTGTTCACATGCAAAGTGGTGAGATTGTTGAAAGAAGTAGTAGTAGTAGTTAATGTTTGAACGGCAAATGAAATGGAATGGATGATGGAGAAGGAGAAGGAGAAGGAGAACATGAACAACTGAACAAGTTAAAAAAGAAGAATCAAATTGATTCGAGATATGTCCCTCTCAACTGTCAAACGTCCAATTATTTACCCTCCTATATTTTGTTTGTTTTCACCCAACACGCGCTTCTTTTACACGCTTCCTTACTATTACTGGAAACTAGAAACTCACATTCATAATTTCTGTCACTTAGGAACTAATTTTGAAATCATTAACTAAATTACTAAAATATTCTCATTTAGTGGTTTATAAGTTTATTGATAGTTTAAAGCTCATTATTTATTTTATTTAACTAAAATTTCTCATTGATAATTATCAAAGTTTTTTAACTAAATTTCACTCTTTCTTTTTTAAAAGTTATCTGTATATCAAGTGAATGTACTTTTTAATGTACACGTAATATTGTGTTTAAGTGTATAACTATATCTCTCATTATATTCATCATATGCTTTTACAATATTATATTAATAGTTACTAATAATTAATTAATTATTAATTTATTTAGTTATTATATATTTCATTTCCATCTGTTTTGGCCCTTCAATATCTTGTGTTTTGAGGTTTTTTTTATCGTTATTAAAAAAACAAAAAATTAAACGAATTGTGTTTTACAGCCTAATTTGATATAATTTGTATGATTTAGATTGTACTGATATATTTTTATTTTTTTTAATTATTTTAACTTTATTCGAATAAATTAAAATTTTAAAATGATTAGCCAAGTACTAATTACTAGGCGAACTTCGCATATTCAGTGGGCAAACTACATGCAATGTTAAGAAGAAGAAAAATGTATCTTAATAAATAATGGTCTCATTTTTTTTTTGAAATAATATATTTTTTTTAATTTATAAAAGAAATTCCTGTGTTTTGATTGTGGAGGGAGAAAAGCCCGAAAAGTTGGAAACATAATATTGTGAATGTGGATGGTTTTTTTTATTTTCCGAAAGATATTGTATGTATTATTTTTATAAATAATTTTTTGTATATATTTATTTTTTTATTTAAAAGTGTAAAAAATATAAACCATTTATAATGTAAAAAAAATTCTCATTTTTCAAGAGGTGACTGCTGGCAGCCGCAGGTAGGTGTAGTCTAACTTTAGCGTTTTCAAATTTGCATTTTTAGATTTTGAAGGAAATCTCCAAAAACACAAATTGGCTATGGACCGTTGTCTCTATTGCATAACCCTTTTGTTTTTTTGCTTGGCTTATCCTTCCATTCTTTCTTTCTAATTGATCTTCATGGAACACTATTTTCAAAATTTGAAACCGCATATGAATATGATATGTTTGACAAAACGACCCATATTATCTTCTCGTACACCACAGTCCACAGTAGTAGACACAGTGACAGCTCACTTTTTCAGTAATGCCTTGTTGCAGTCTATATTTGATTTTCTTGTCATCTCAAATGTCCACCTTTTCGTTTTACCCTCATATTCCCTTCCATATTTTGTTACGGTATATTTTACTTTTTAACCTAAATTAATTTAAGTAAAAACTTATGTACAGTGAAATTAATAGTTAAAAATGAGATGATAATTTAATTAAATTTATTAAATTATCTAATAATTTTTTAATTATTAGTTTTATGTAAAGATAACTGTATTGTAAATCTCTATTTTTAATTTAATTGTTAATGAGTTTGTTTGGATGAGTTTTTAAAAAAAAAATTTGAGTTATTTTTTTTAAAAGATCTTATAGAAATGTAAAAATAATTTTATATTTGAATATCTCATGCAAAAAGATCTTTTTATTTATTAATTATGTTTGAGTATAATCATTATTTTTTTGTTTATTTATTATGTGAAAAATATTTTTTTAAAAGAAAAAAGATCTTTTAAAAAAAGATGTAAGTGCTTGTTTGGACTTCATTAAGTTGATAAAAAAAAAAATTTCAATGAAAAGATTTTTTTTATTTTTCAGCGTATTTGGTAAATTTCTATTAGTAAAAGTAATGTAGCTTCTCAAAAAAGATGTTTTTTTTTTTAATTTTTCTTGTGTTTTTATTTTTACTACTAAAAATTTACCAAACACGCTAAAAATAAAAAAGAAAATATTTTTTTTATCAACTTAATAGTGCCCAAAAAAACACAATGTCTTTTATTCTTGAGATAATTTAATGTATTTAGATACAAATTATATATTAATATATTAAATTATTAGTAAATTAAAAAATAAGAAATCATTATTACGAGTAAACAGAAGTAAGAAGAAATCTATAAATTAGAAATTAATCATTTGATTGTTCAAGTTTAACCACATAAATAATACATCAAACAATTAAAAGATAAATTTCTTTTTAATCATTTGGAAAACTGAAACTATAAGGATGTAGTTAGTAAATGCAATGGATATTCTTAAAAAACAAAATGATGGCAGACATTTTTTTGTATACGTACAAAAATGATTTTTCTAATGGTAAAATAACTAATTGTAAATTATGAAGGATGAATTTATTATATTTTAAATTTCAGAAAGTTTTTGTTATATGATTTGAGAATTTTGAATGTAATGAAAATATAAAGGACAAAATTGTCCGACAAAGAAATAATTTACTTATAACAGAAAAAAAAATTGAAAAGTGAGAGAAATAGACCTTTTTTTTTTCTGGCTAAACCTAAACAGTGGCACATGCACAGTTGTAGTACAAATGAACAATGATGTTGACTTTTGCACCTAAAACTAGAGGCAGAGATATGCAGAGGTACAAGAGTACCATACCCTACATATATATGCATAATAAAAGAGAAAACTTTCTTCTATATATGACCATAAAGAAGCCACATTTCAATTCAATTCAATTTCAAATTATAGTCCTACACTATTGGACTTTTTACTACTTTGCATTATATTTAATGTCCTTGTTGGGTAATCTGTCACTATCTTAGACCTCAATTACTCATCAACCCCATTTGAGATCTCATCTACCCCTATATTATCCTCCACCCCTTTTATTTTTTCTTGGTGAACCCCATTGATTATTAGACCCTTGTTAGAAATTTGTGACCTTTACTTATATATTTGAAGCCATGGAACTTAGTAAATCAGGTAACAAGAGTGTGCATTACATATCACTGACATTAACATTATTATTATATTATGATCTTGTGTTAGTTAATGTTTGAATTTGAAACCTTTTGGTGATGGCAGAGTTAGAGGAGAGGATGAAAGTGCTGACAATGGGGACAGCAGAAAATGAAGACGAAGAAGTGGGTGACACATTTGCAGAGAGAGCTGAGTCTTATTACCAAAAGAGGCCTCAGTTACTTGCCCTTTTGCAAGATTTATACAATGGCTACGTCACTTTATCTGATAGGTACATTCAAACACTTGCAAAGCAGAAACAACAGCAAAACTTGAATCACCATAGCAGGCACTCTTCACAGGTTTCAACACTTGATGGAGGAGGGTTTTCTGACCAAGAAGAAAGTAGCATTGGGGTAACAAGCAATGTTGATTATTCGGATACCGAAAGCGCAATCTCGTACCAACCACAATCCAATGTGGTGAAGTTGAAGCATGTGAATTCAAGCATGAGTCCAATTCTTGATCTTGATGTCATTGTTGCTGAGCTTGTGATGAAGAATGTGGAGTGTGATGTGATGGTTCATGAGGTTGGTGCAATGGAGAGGAAGTACTGCGAATCGTCGCGGAAGAACGAGCTTCAGAAGAGTCTACTTGAGGTTTTGGAGTCTGAGAGGCTTGTTTTGTTGAATGAGAATGCTAGTTTGAGTTATAGGGTGAACACATTGGTGGAGGAGAACAAGGAACTTGTGTCCGAATCGGCTTTCGTGAAGCGCAAGGCAGGGGAATTGGCGAAATGTGTGCTCAAGATGAGGGAGGATCATAGGGTGTTTATGCTGCATAGGAAGATTGAGGATCTTCAGGCTCAGATTCATGGATTGGAGAAGAGGAACAAGGAGTATTATGAGAGGCTTCTCAAGAGAGATAACAATGGTGTTGGTGATGATGGAGTATGCAAAGGGAATAATAACAATAATAAGAACAACGATGTTGGTGGCAATGGAATATCTTTGGAGGTTCGTGTTCTCAGAAGGTTCAAGTGGAAAGATGTTGGAAGTGTTTCTTCTTCTTCTTCTTCTTCTACTGGTTCTGTTTCTGGAAGGAGCTTTGATGATCTCAAGAAGAATAAGAATAAGAAAGGAACTAGTTTGTGGAAGAAGCTCAAGAACATGGACTTGATTCTCTGTGGGATGAATCCAACATGTGCTTGATCACTTGCCATTGGTTTGCGTTTTCATTTTCAGTTTTTCTGGTTTCAAAATTCTATGGAGGAAAAAGAGAAAAAAATATTTCACTTGTTTTTTCTTTTTTTTTTTCTTCGTTGAATCTTGAAAATAGAAAATATTAAAAATGAAAATAGAAAATGAAAACGCAAATTTAGCGCAATTAAACTACCAAATTAACCCTCCGAATTAACCCTCCCAAGATTATTGGCCTAATATAGTTTCTTAGAATTTAGAAACTATAATCTTGGAGACTGGTTTGATAGTTTACTTAGAATCAAAATATGTATACTTTTTAGTTCTTTTACTAAATGTACTTACTTATTAGTGTTAACAAGCCTTGGTGTATATTCCAATGTGAGGTCTATGAGTACCTCTTAGCTAAAGTTAATCCTTAATGATTAAACTAATTGTAGATTAGGGAACATTATATTAGAGGCAATGCTTTTTTGCCTCTACTATTTATTAGCTTATCTAATTGTGCTATTGCTGTTTATTTTGCTCAAGACTCTTACAAATGCAGAAGATCCATGATTGTTGAATGATGTAACGCGTATATAACATTTTAACATTTTATTTTATCTAAAATTCTTGGTTCTCAGCCGTGTTTTGCTTATGTTGTTACTTGTTCATATTAGGTTTCTTTCTTTCAGATCTTCCAATGAAATTTTAAAATTGTCATGATAGGATTAGCTCAGCTCGAACAGAAATATATGGGGTGGCTTGAGTTATTAAATGAATGATGTTTGTATTTATTATCGTTTAAATTCAGTTATTGATATTTGGTATTAGTTGATACTTTTTTATTGTTTGATAGTTTAACTGATACTGTTAATTATGTTACATGTTCGAAATTTTCACTATCAAAATAAGTGGGGGCCATTGTTTTTTTTTTATGGTTAGCAAGAAAAAAAATTATCCAAATCAGTTTCTGACATTTTTAAAATTGGATATTTTAGTCCTTTAATTTTAAAATACATAAAATAATTTTTAAGGTTTATTTTTGTTAGACAATACAGATACATGGATGAGTTAATATTTCAGGTCATCAGTTATGGTTGAAAAACAAACCTTGGAGACTCATTTATATATTATAAAACTTGAGAGATTAAAGAGATTCGGGTACCCAAAAACAAAAAATGGCTCAACACAAACCAAATTGAATGTCTAAATTTGTTATTGAACATTTATCACCCCCCCCCCCCCCCTCTTCTTTAAATTTGAAACAATAATCTTTACCAAAAAAGAATTCTGAAAACCACAATAAGCATCACATCCACACCCATGACATTGTGTTAGCAAACGAGATTAAAAAGTGAACAAATGACCTAGCCATATGTTATTAACATCACATCCTTTAATTTGCATTATTAGTTGTTTTTTGCTGTTATTATTATATACTAACATGTATGGGGAGCCTTATTCTTCTGCCATTCGAATGTGAGACAAAGTAGTATTGGAGGAATGTCTCGCTTATTTATTAAACACATAAATTCAGGGTATAAAAATTGCAAATAAATAAAATAAGAGCACGATTTGTGAAGACTCGTTTGATTCCGGAAATTGTCTAATGAAAAAGAATTCTGTTAGTGATGTGCTATAGAGAAGAGCAGAGTTTAATATCTAAGAAATGCAGAATTTGGTTAACTCTCAAGTACATGATGCATTTTATACGGAGAGCGCTATATTATAATAATTAGCACTATGAAAACGATATGGTGCTTTTCTAATTTAAATTTGATAGATAAAGTAATTTTTAATTTAAATTAAAGAAAAGCCACACATGACATGGTGCTTTTTTCAAGTGAATACTCAACTTAGTCTCTGATAAAGTTTTAAATTAGATACTTTAGTCTCTAACAAATTTTTATTCCCAAAAAACATTTAAAATTACTCTGATAAGACAAATTAATCTCTCAATCACTTTGAATCATTTTTTCAATATACATAATGAATAAAAAAGCCCCTAATAAATTTTATTATAAAACAATTAGGTTCTCAAAAAATACACTCTAAAACAAAGTAATAATTCAAAATGATTCAAAAATCAATCTGTCCAACAGAAATAATTCTTGAAGACTTTTAGAGGATAAAAACAAACTTAAAGACTTTGAGAGGATAAAAATTCGTTGGAACCAAAATATCCTATTTAAAATTCCTTAGATATCAGTTTGGGTATTTATTTATTTATTTTTGGACACAATTTGATCAGCAACAAATTCAAGTCGATCTAAAATCCTCCTATAAGTAGAAGGTGCCAAGTAGAGAAAATTACTTTTGTATTCAACTAAATTCAACAAGAACTTAAATGCAATGATTTATGAAATCACTAAGCCTCTATAGTGCTAATTTAATTTGTTCTTACTCCTGAACATGACCATCAATATGTTAGGTAATAAGCTAAAACATATAAACACCTGTTTATAAGTAATGCTCATCACTTGCTATAAATAATAAACTGCTGCCCTCACATGACATTTGGCTGCGGCGCGTGGAATACACTTTAGGTCACTACTGCTGTTGTCCATAACGGCATTTGACTTCCTGTCCCTCTATAAGCCTCTCGACGGCATCTGAAGGAAGGCCAATCATCTCCAAGGTCTTCTCCCATACTTCGTATTGCGTTTGAACTTCATGCGACTCTTCTGATGGATTTGCCGGACGGCAATCTTGAGAAATAAAAGCACAAACGGGCCACTCATCTGATCTCAGCATTTCACAATACTCTGAAACTGAAGGATCTGTGGCAGCAAAAAGTGCACTCCGGGAACCTGCATTTGCAACAAATAATTGGTTCTACGAAAATATTCCATCAACCGCTTGGCTAGTTTGATTGTAAACAGTGGATCACATTTCAGTAATACAAGACAAAGATGGATGTATTTTAATTTTAAGGTCAAAGAATGTTAGTCTAAATAGGTAACGAAACAGAATGGAAGCTCCTTTTAATGCAGCCACATCTCATCTCAAATCTGAAACATATGGGAAGTGGCGACAATAGTGTCTGAAAAACTCAATACTGTTGATTACTTCTTGCATGAACACATGGATGAACTCACCTTCTTGAGCATTAAAGATAAAGTAAGGTATCAAACGATAAGCAGCTTGAACAATTTTTGGAAGATCCCTTGCCTGCATGCATCACACAAAGTTGGAATAAAGCAATTTAACAAAAGAGACAATGACTACAGATACCCCCCACCATAGCAAAAGGAAAATTAATAGGTCTCAAGATCTAAAGCCGGCTATTTTAATAAGAAATCACAATTACTCCATAATATCAGCCATGAAGTTTAGTGTGTACCAAACTTGCCCCATCTATCACAGGAGATAACTCTATTTGCAAAAATAACAACTAAAGAGTTTTCTTTACCAGAAGTAAATTTCACCCGAATAGAGAATTATTCATCAGAATATAAAAACATAGGTAAGAATAGTTAAGCAGTAAAGTCGTATATGTATCCTACTCTGAAACAGATATAAATTCTTCAGAAGACTTACAACATTGGTCTGGACAATTCCAGGTGATACACACACTACACCAATGCCAGCTTCAGCAGGGATTCGTTTATGAAGAACACTACTAAACATTACCTGCAAGAGAGTCAAGAACTCCTGTTTCAACTTTTACTCATTATCTTTTAGAAAACAGTAAAAAAGGGAAAAGGGAAAAGTATAATTAAGTACAATCGATGATTACACTGTAATGGTGGCTCTAATATTCAAGGATTCACTATTGAAACCAAACATGGATGAGATGCAATTATACAAAAGCTACCTAATAAACCAAAATGCTAAAACCGTTTAGTGCATGAAAGAAAACCATTTGAGAATCACATCAACAAAGTACAGGGTAGTGCACAAATAAATGTATCCAAAGGTCTCTTTCCTTAATACTCATTAATACTGTAACAACCGATGAACCAATTTGAATACAGATGCAGCACGCAGAAACATCCTCACCTAGATTAAGGGCATACAGATGTAGATCTAGTTTTTCAAAACTTCAAAAGGGAAGGGAAGTCTACCTCTGCAAGCTTGCTGCTTGTGTACCCAATAAAACTAGAATATTTCCTTTTACCAGACGTAACATTCATGTCTTCAGGGTCAACAAAGCCAACGTAATGCATCTACAGAAAATAAGGAAAGGAATGGAAAGACAAATCTGTCTAAGATTTATGAGTAGAAAGGATGTTTAAAGAGAAGACAATAGTCTGTCACAAAATAAGATTGTCAACATCCTAGGAATAACAAAATTCACTATTGACTAAACTCTGATAAGATCCAAGCACAAGACAAAAGCTTAATCTATCAAATAGAATTTAGGAAAAGTTTTTTCTTTTGTCTGTTCCTCAATGTAAACAGTAGAAAAATAAACATATTTTCATTAAAAATAGATGGGAAACTTTGCTATCTCAACTGTCAAGTTGCATCCTATATACATATTTGCATTCAGATGGCAAGAGACTTACAACAGAATTCACATTCACAATCCTACTAGGAGAACCCCGCATAAGTGATGGCAAAAGAAGTACTGAGAGCAAAGCAGGAGCAAGATGATTCACTTGCAAGTGTTCTTCGTAACCATCTTTCGAAAACTTTTGTGGCTCTGAATAAGGATAAAAAAGCAGCTTGTTAGGTATTTTTTCTTTAATTAGAATCTCTGAAACCTCTATTGTTGTTGTTGTGGAATCATTGAAGGCATTTATCAATACCTTAAGCATGGTAAGTTTGTCACAGCAAAGATGATAAAAAGCCTGCTTAGATAAGATTTTGGTTCTTAAAAAATTCCAAATTTTTGCCTTAGGACCTATAAACTTTTCTTTTTGAGTTCATGACCAAAGTTTCTAAATATCTTTGGTTTTTAAGTCCCTACCATTGTTTTGTTGGCTTCTGGTTGCACCAGAGAATATATTTCTTTTACTTCCCTAAACAATTGTAATAATTTAGTTTAACAAATAATAGTTTGGACTTCCTAAAATCAATTTATCGCAATTTTCCAGGGAACCAAAACCAAATATTCTATACTACGTTGGCACCTTTATCAAAATGAAATATTTATAGCAACTGAAAACAAATGTTTTTGAAATGTTGGACTAAAAAGAATGTATAGAGACGAAAACAAACTTTACACATTTATAAGGACCAAAACCTTATTTCAGCCTCAAAACTAAATATACTTATAACATGTGACACCAAATTACAGTCACGTTTACAATTCACAAATCACAAAGTAGAGAACCTAGAAAGTTCTGTCTCTGTTTATGAATGATGCGCAAAAGATAATAAATGCCAAAATTCAGCATATTATTACAACAGAAATACCAACCTCCAATGGAAAAGATTCCAGCATTGTTAATGAGAGCATTCACGGGAACTGAGCGAGCATTCCAAGCTTCAGCAAACCTTGCAACAGAATCCAATGAGAGAAGATCAACTTGCATCACCTAGTTAAGCCAAAACCAAATGTCAATGATCAGAAGTAAATGTGTTACTTTGTTTTTTACATTCAAAACAGATTTTCAAACATAATCCCACTCTTGAACATTTCTTAAATAGCTTTGCTGAAATCAAAATACCCTATCAAAGTTCGAAACACAGTGACCAACAAGAAATAATTCCACATATCATATATTCATGTAAAAAAAATCAAAGCATGCTCAATATCCCAGATTGTGAATTTGACTTTCCGCACACCACAATGACAAATACATATATTGAATTACCTCAACATTGAGAGCAATACAAAACCCTTCAGAGTCAATCTGCCACTTCTGTATCAACTCTTGAGCTGCCTTTGTGTTCCTAACAGCCATAACAACATGAGCCCCTGCTTGTGCCAATTGCCTGCATGATGAGCAAGAATAAACACAAAACATTTTTTCTAAAGAAAAAAAAAGTTGGCATGCCGCCTTTCAGAGCTTAAATAGCAGAAAAATGATTGTGCACATAAGGGATAAAAAAAATTATAAAAGAAACCAAAAAGTGTTAAATGACTGATAGAAATAGAAAAAGTAGAAAGTGGGTGTTAAGGGTCTCCCATTTTTTCTACGTTTAAATATCATAGATCTATGCCAATTCTCAAAATTGCTCCTTTCTCCACATTCTTTCAACAGCAACACCAACTCCACTCTTAGTTCCACAATTTTACCTTTTCTATTTTACCATGTTATGTGAAATCTTAAATACAACCATTGCAGGTTAACCAAGTAGGAAGGAGGGAAACACGCACATAGTTAATGTATGTAATGGTTAATGTAATGTAAAGCAGAAAAGTCAAGAGAAACAAAAAACACAACCAAAAAAAAAAAAAATGTAATATGTTTGATAATTACTTGGCAAGTGGGTCATATAGCTACTACATATATTTAATTTCTATTGAACTAGTTCATATCAATTAATGGCTACCAGCACAGTACTTCATTCAATGAAATGAATAATGACAACCACTAGTACTTGTTCATATTTTTTGCTTCCAAAACTGCCAATAATTCTTGCTCAAAAACAACACATCCATTTCCGAAAATTACAACTTTAGTCATAATGACACAACAAAATTGGAGAGTTTTAAAAGAGAGGAGGAAGGGCAACCTTGCGATTTCACAGCCAATGCCGCTGGTGGATCCGGTGACAATGCAGGTGAGGTCGTTGATGGGAGGAAGTGGCATAGGGTTGTGCAAGTGGGAAGCCATGATCCGCTGAAATAGCATCTCCTGAACCACCACCATCCAGCCTCTGATCCATTCTATCCACCCCAAACCCTGTTTCTTCTTCTTCACCGACGATGACGACGACGGCGGCGCTGCTTCATCCTCCGTTCCCATGTTTCTCAGAGATCTCTCTGAGAGAGAGAGAGAGAGAGAGGGTGTGTGTACGGAAATGATTAGTATGGTGTAAAATGGAGTGGAGGGAGAATCAATGGAACTGTAACAGTTAGTCAGACAGACAGCGCTCAGAGAAAGAGAGAGACACTGAGTTCCGCCACTCGTTAGGAATTGGGCTTGGGTCTATTTACGGCCGAATCATATTTCGTGTGACTTACAAAACTATAATTTTGTGTAACATGTATCAGACCCTTAGGCTATGTTTGGTTGAAGGTAAAAAGTAGGGTGAAGAATGAAGATTTTTATTGACGAGAAGAATGAGTAAATAACTAAATACACACATGAAACTCACCTTGTCAAATTTCACCTCATTTTTGTTCCTCAACCAAACAAATCCTTAAGCTTAAATGCACCTCCGACAAATGGTAGATTTACCTGTTTGGTTAAGAGCTGCACCACTAAAAATTTAAACCTTGATAAAATTAACTATAAAAAAATAAAAATAATATTGTAAAGATAAATTACTAAGAATGCATTTGAAATATTTTGGCGTTCAATAAGAATGTTTCTGAATTTTATTATTGTTATATCGAAAAATAATATTTTTGATAAAGATGTTATTGAATTTTTTGGCAAGTCAATGTTCGATAAATTTAGACTTCGATCATTATCAAGTGTTAAAATAATATTTCGATCAACCTCCAAATACATATTACAATTAACTTTGAATTGGAGCCAATTAGGTACTCCGTTAGATACTCTCTATTAGTCGATTGACTCAAGTGTGAAAATCGAAGAGGCAAGAGGCAGACTCAACGGAGGTCAACCATGTCGAATGTTAGAGAATCATTAGAATCAATTTAGATTAATTAGTATCATTTATATTTATATAGCATATATGTATATTAATTATAGGATTCTATGTTTTTATGACTTTGATTCTTCTAGCTGCTATATATATCCCTTGTACATTGTACTTTTCATACAACTCAATAATACACAAATCATTTCTCCAGTTTAGTCTCTTATTTCTAAGATGGTATCAAGAACATAGGTTTTTTCCCCATGAAAATTAGTTCATAGCCCTGTTGTTTTTTCTTTTCCGGCAGTGTTCTTTGGCCTCATTTTTCGTTCACTTTTCAACGCTTTGGTTCGTCACCCTCGTAACCACCGTGTTCGTCTTGTCGTCGTGATTCCAACGCCACCAAAATTGCCGCCATCCGCCGCTGGATGCGCCTTCACGCGCCGCCACAAGACGCTACCGCCACCAGGTTCATCTTCTTTCTAGATTCATCTTCAGCTGTCAGATTGTGCCTTCGATCAAACGGTCGAAAGCCATCCACGTGTCGCCTTGCAGCTGTTCCGTGCCGACCCGACCACCCGCGCCTGGACCCGATCCGGTCCGATTGGCTGACCTGCGTGCTTCCTTCCTCCATTCAGACGCTACCACGTGTCGCTGATGTGTTTCCTTCCGATGCTGTCACGTGTCCCTCTTGGCTGACGTGGCTGCTGACATGGCAGACAATGGCACCCTTCCTAAGATTTTTTGGTGAGCTCTTTCTGATTCTGTACTCTGATTTCTCATTTTTTGCTCCGAAATTGCAATTTTCTCTCCTCTCTTTGATCTTTGTGTCTCATATTATGGAAAAGTCAGATGTTTTTGCTGCCACTGACAGAAAGGGTAAATTCTGTCAACACTGTAACAGCTCCGAGCACCTCTTCTCCGACTGTTCTTCTGTTGAATGTCGCACATGCCACCAAAAAGGTCACATTAGTTACCATTGTTCACAACTGTTCTGCCATTATTGCAAGCTCTCGGGACATTGATTACTACATGTCCTATTCGTCCACCACGTCCTAATCAACTCAAGTATCATTCTCGTCTCAACTTCCCTGAGATTATGCCTACTTCTGCTGTTGCTGCTACTACTGAATTGACCACCTCTGCTCCTCTCAACTCGTCTCCTGTCTCTCTCACTGATATTGCGTCTCTTCTTCAGCATCTTCTCTCCCTTTCTGGTAATACCCCTGCTATTTTTTTGACTCCTCCAGGTAATTCTAACTGGTATTTTGACTCGGGTTGCTTTAATCACAAGTCTTCATTGCGTAATCTTTTCTTGTCTCTGTCTACCACTACAAATGCACCTTCTGTCAATACTACTAATGGTTCCCTCTTGGACGCAACACACAAGGGTTCTATCTCCCAGTCAACTCTTAATCTCCCTGATATTTATTATATTCGCAAATTGAACTTTAATCTTATTTCTGTTGGTCAACTTGTTGATTTGGATTTTGATGTCACATTTTCTAATTCTGGTTGTCATGTACAGGATCGTCGGACGAGACAAATCATCAGGACTGGACGTAAGGTCGGAAGGTTATTTGAACTCGAGAATCTTCATATTCCTCCTGTACCAAATATCTGTGCTGCTTCTTCTCAATCTACCCTTCACTTATGGCATCAACATCTTACTCACAGCTCCTTAAGAAAATTGCGTCCTCTTGTGTCTCAGAGTATTTTGGGTCAGGTTCCTAATGAGTCTTTTTATTACATTTCTTGTCAAACTGTCAAACAACTTGCTTTATCTTTTCATAATAATTCCTCTCTTGCTTGCTCTCCTTTTGATCTTATCCATTCTGATGTTTGGGTCCCCACTCCCACCGCTTCTATGGGAGGAGCTTGATACTTTGTCATTTTCATTGATGATTATTCACACTTTACTTGGGTTTATTTGATGACTAATCACCATGGGTTACCTCAGATTTATATTAACTTTGCCACTATGATGAAAACTCAGTTCTCCAAGGTCATTAAGGTTTTTCAATGCGATAATGCTATGGAATATCGTGATTCCAAACTTTTAACCTTTCTTGAAGAACAGGGTACTTTGTCTGAGCTTTCTTGTCCTGGTACGTCTCAACAAAATGGCCGAGCTGAACGCAAACACCGTCACATTCTTGACTCTGTTCGTGCAATGCTTCTTTCTTCTTTATGTCCTGAGCGTACTTGGAGTGAAGCTGTTATTACTGCTGTTCATTTTATCAATAGACTTCCTTCTTCTGTTCTTGGTAACGTTACTCATTTTGAGCGTCTTTTTCATACCTCTCCAAATTACAGTTCTCTTCGAGTATTCAGTTGTGTCTGTTTCGTTCTTCTTCAACCTCATGAACACAGTAAAGTTGAACCTCGGGCTCGCATGTGTTATTTTCTTGGTTATGACACTGAACATAAGGGTTATCATTGTTGGGATCCTCTCTCTAAACGCATTCGTATATCTCGTCATGTTGATTTCTAGGAGCATCACATGTTTTCTCAATTTTCCTCCTTTGAGTCCATTCCTCCTACTCAGTCACCTTTCTTTACTAAACCCAATGTTGACCTTTTTTCTAGTGATGATTCTACAGGTTCTATCTCGGGTCACTCTCTACAGCCTTCTGCTCTTCCGCCTTCTCCATCTACTGATGATTCCAGACTGGACGATAATCCTACTCCTACCGTTATGCCTCCTCCTTCCACTCGTTCTTCTAGGGTAAGAAATCCACCTCCTCATCTTCTTGATTATCATTGCTTTTCTACTATTCTTCATCAATATGAACCTAAGTCATTCAAAGAAGCCTCCACAAATCCAAATTGGCAACAAGAAATGCAGGAAGAAATACAGGCACTTGAAAAAGCACACACTTGGAATTTGGTTGATCCTCCTCCTAATCAGGAAATTATGGGCAGTAGATGGGTATACAAGATCAAGACCCGCTCTGATGGCTCTATTGACCGTTATAAGGTATGCTTAGTTGCTCAAGGTTGTACGCAAGAGTATGGTATTGACTATGAAGAGACTTTTGCTCCTGTTGCTCATCTCACATCTGTTTGAGCTCTTTTTGCCATTGCTGCAGCGAAAAAATGGTCTCTCAGTAAGATAAACGTGAAGAATACATTTTTTAATGGAGATTTGAAAAGGAAGGTCTATATGAAACCACCTCCAGGTTATCCTTGTCTTTCTAGCAAAGTCTGTCTCCTTCGCAAGGCACTTTATGGTCTTAAGCAAGCTCCTCGTGAATGGTTTGACAAGTTCAGCACCACTATCTGCAATCTCGATTTCACTTGCAGCCCTCATGAGAATGCGTTTTTTATTCGTAAAAGTGAACGTGGAGTTGTTCTTCTACTTTTGTATGTTGATGACATGATCATTACTGGAGATGATGTTGATGGTATATCTGATCTCAAAGCCTTCCTTCACCGTACCTTTGAGATGAAAGATCTTAGTTCTCTTAGCTATTTTCTTGGTCTCAAGGTCATATTTACAGATGATGGCATCTATCTCTCTCAAACTAAGTATGCTTCAGATCTTCTTGCTCGCGCTAGGATTACCAATAGTTGCATTGAGTCTACTCTCCTTGAGCCTAATATTCGATTTACCCCTATGGATGGCATTATTTTGGATAATCCTACTCTCTCTATCGACAGTTAGTTGGAGGTCTAGTCTACTTAACTGTCACCTGACCCGACATCGCCTATCCAATTCATGTTCTTATCCAGTTCTTGTCAGTTCCTCGTACTACTCACTATGCGGCAGTTCTTCACATTCTTCGCTACATCAAAGGCACCCTATTTCATGGCCTTTATTTTTCTACCCATTCATTTTTGTCTCTTTAGGCATACTCCAATGCTGATTGGGCTGGTGATCCCACTGATCGGCATTCTACTACTGGTTACTGTTTGTTTCTTGGCGATGCTCTCATTTCTTGGCATGCTAAGAAGCAAATATTCACTGCTCGATCAAGCATAGAAGCTGAGTACCGTGCTCTCGTTGACACCACTGCTGAGGTTGTCTCGATCCATTGGCTTCTCGAAGATTTGGGTGCTCCTCAGCCATCCCCTACTGATATTTTTTGTGACAACCATAATGCTATTTTGATTGCCCATAATGATGTGTTTCATGAACGCACCAAATATATTGAGATTGATTGTCACTTTGTTCGGCAACATATTCTTATTGATGCTCTTCGTCTCATTGTTGTTGGAACACTGAATCAAACTGCTGACATCTTCACAAAATCTCATCATCCAACTTGTTTCTGGACCCTGTTATCCAAACTCAAGATGGTATCCTTAGCTCCCACTTGAGTTTGAGGTGGATGTTAGAGAATCATTAGAATCAATTTAGATCAATTAGTATCATTTATATTTATATAGCATATCTGTATATTAATTGTAGGATTCTATGTTTTTATGACTTTGATTCTTCTAGCGGTTATATATACCCCTTGTACATTGTACTTTTCACATAACTCAATAATACACAAATCCTTTCTCTAGTTTAGTCTCTTATTTCTAACATCGAAGAAGAGGTCAGCAGGTCTTGAGACATCGAGGTCAAGGCTCGATAAGTAATTTTCGAAGAACATAGATAAGTCTTATCGGAGAAGAGTGATAAGTGAATAAAATTGATGGCAGTTATTCACATTGTACAAAGAGTGGGAACAGATTGATGCACGTGGGAAATAGTGTCGAAGTGGTGGTCAGAAAACTGAATCGAAGGCAAAGTTTCAATCTATAAAGTGCGCGAACAGTTATTTAGCAAAGCTAGCTGCTAGAATGTCGTATCAGTAAATAATTGGACAGATTGGCCTATAAATTGACAAGACGCAGATAAAGAAAGAGTTGAAATCTTTTCAGAGAAAAGACTCACACTCACTCACATCTCTAGGGACTTTCTGAGTTAGTCAAGAGTCTTTTTCTTTGAAGAATTCCTTCCATGTCTTTACTTTTCATTTAAATTCCTTGTAACTTTCTTTCTATGCAATTTATCTTCTTTGCAAAGTCCTTTCCTTTTCTTTAAATTTAGCAACTTTTACCCTTTTCAGTCTTTACCTTTTAATTTGTCCTTTATTTTTCCAAACACTTTTCCTTTTTATAATTTAATTTTCTTTTTATTCAAGTCATTTAAGTTTTATTGTTCATTTTGAATTTCTGCTAAAACTTAGTTCCTTCTTCTTCGTCATTGTCAAAGGTATGGATTTTGATGCAAATAAAACTGGTACTCATAAAGAGGAGTAGGTTTCGCTCCCAGACGATTAGATATCGAACCACCATCGATTTGCTAAAAATTGACAAAACAAATTGGCACGCTCGGTGGGACAGTTTGAAAATTTAATTGTGTCAAAATTTGTTGTTTTCAACTATTACATTATGCATGCAGTGTTGATATTTGGTGCATGCGATTAAGAAGTGGTAGAATTGTTACCATGTCTAAAGATGTAAGAACCGCAAATTAATTAACCGATTAATTAACGTAAAACAATAATAATTTAATTACCCGAAATAGGTTTAAAATTTTAGAATATTAATATGATATTTGGACTCAATAGATTTTTCTGAGTTGGAAAATGTAATTTTCTTCGGAAAATTGCGTAAAAAGGCGTACCGGTAAATTAACCGGCAGTACCGGCTAAAGTCTGTCCCGTACTGTCCGAGAATGATAAAAACAGTAGAAAAACTTAGGAAATAAATTAAAGTTAAAAACCAGGCGCTAATTTTAAAAGTTTAGGGTTTAGGGTTTGGGTCAAGTTGAGAAAGTTCAGAAGTAAGCTTAGGTTTTGTAATCCGATAATAATGCATGACTTGACTGAATAATTAGATTAGTTAATTAATTAGTGCCAGAAAAATTAGAGTGGCGCAGCAGAAGCTTGTGGAATGCAATGGAACATGATAGTTGGGAATAGAGGTAGTAAAATGGTGACTAAATATATCTTAGGTTTGAATACTTGAAGAGTTTAGTAGGTTATGATAAGTAAGGATTTCTAAAAAAACTAAGTTTAATTATGGCTGTAAGATTATATTGAATTAGAGCAGGTTTTGGAGATGATTATAGGTGTAATTGAATTGAAATGCTAATGTTGTATTGAGGTTGATTGAAGGGAGCTAAGAGTGAGAAGAATGAGTACGGCGTAGGCTTGAATTCGGTTAAGATATGACGTTATAAATAAGAATAAAAGATGTACAAAAGAGATTTGAGCTGACATGGAGGGATGAAAAGAAGCATAGTAAGAGGTAGATTTAAGTTGAGGGAACATTTAATGATGATGATGGGTAAACCAAATTTTAAGGACAAAATTTCTTATTTGGTAGGGAGAATGTAAGAACCGTGAATTAATTAACGTAAAATAATAATAATTTAACTATCCGGAATAGATTCAAAATTGTAGAATATTAATTAGAAAATATAAATATGATATTTGGACTCAGTAGGCTTTTCTGAGTTGGAAAATATAATTTTCTTCGAAAAATTGCGTAAAAATGCGTACCGGTAAATTAACCGGCAATACCAGCTTAAGTCTGTCCCGTACTGTGCGAGAATGATAAAAATAGTAGAAAAAGTTAGGAAATAAATTAAAGTTAAAAATCAGGCACTAATTTTAAAAGTTTGGCCCGAAATTGGGCCAAACGGACCAAAAATGCTAACGGATTGGACCGGACCCAAGTTGGGCCCAAGCCCAACATATATAAACACACAATTAGACCCAATTCAGTCTCATAATACACTTGCACACAACCCTAATAGCTGCATTGATGAAGAGGGATTTCACTATTCATCCTCTTCTTCAATTGCTTGTAACTTGAGCTACGAAGCTCCAATCGACGTACCGTTTGTGGCCACACGATCACCACGAAGAGCTCTACAAAACTCATCCAAGAAACTAGTAAAAAAATCATGAATTCCCCCTCAGAATTTCCTTTCATAAATTCGAAATTTGGGTTTTGTATTGAGTGAAATTTTATAATTTTGGGTGTTTAGGTACACTCTAGCCTTTAGTTTTTATTGGGTTTGACCCAATCAATATTGGGTAAGGTGAGTTTATTCTCAACCCTTGTGAAATTATGATTATGATGAACCCTAGGTTGATTGGTTATGAATTATGTGTATATAGCTTGAAGTTGTGATTGTTGGCATTTAATTGCAGCTTTGGATTGATTGTTGGTGATTGGAGGCTTGAGTTGGATTCAACTTGGTGATTCAGTGCATATTGGGAATCGGCTAAGGTATGGTTTCGATTTTCTCTATGTAATATATAATATTTCTGGACACTTAGTCTAGTGACCCATAGGATAGATTTGGATTGAATTGGTTGTTGAGATTGTTGAATAAGGATGTATGATGATTTGATGATTTTGATTATTTTAATGAATTGTGTTGTTGATATTGATAAATGATATTGAAGTTTGAGATTGAGATTGAATGAGATTGATTATGATGATTGTTACCGATATAATGATGATTGATTATTGTGTTGGGTGGAAAATTGTTTTAGTGTGATACAATTGATCATTGGAGTTGAGGATTATGTAATGTGAATAGAAACTTGGTAAGATTGGTAAAGAAGGTGGTATGCTCTTGTAATAATTTCAATCCTAATGAGCTACTATCCACCTAGACATTACCTACTAGAGGAGGTCCATGGAAGGATATCTGTTAGTTACAGATTAAGGAGCAACATGTAAAAGAGAAGATGATCACTGGGCTGACCATGGAGGCTGGTGATGGTAGAAGAACTCGATTCTGGGAGGACGTCTTACTATATTGTTGGTGCTCTAAAAGATAGGTTTCCAAGGCTCTTCTCGATTTCAATCCAAAAAGGATCTGTCATTGGAGTCTGTGGGTTATGGAATGGGATAGAGTGGATTTGGAATTTCTAATGGAGACTTGAACTATTCCAATGGGAGTTGAAACTTATGAATCAGTTACATGACACTCTGAAGCTGGTTAAACTAGCGGCTAACAGAGAGGATACGCTTGTGTGGAAGTTTGATAGACAAGGTGTTTTTCCTACTAACTCATTTGTGCAGGTGTTGCACAAGGAAACACTCCCGGAGGACGTAACAAGTTATAGCTTCACCAAGACTATTTGGAAATGCTTAGTTCCTCAAAGAGTGGAGCTGTTTGCTTAGTTTGTCTTGATAGGAAGGGTGAATACGAAAGAAAGATTATGTCGGTTTGGGATAGTTAATCATGAGGATAATATGTGTGCTCTATGAAAAAAGATGTTGAAAATGTTCATCACTTATTTCTTGGATGTGAATTTACTTAGCAGGTTTGGTGCACTTGGTTAGATCATTTTGACAGGAAATGGTCCTTTTCCTGGTACTGTGAAGGAACATTTTTAAAGTTGGACAGACACAAGCGTTAGAAAGGAGGAGCGCGAAAAATGGTTCATTTGTTTTTTTTTTTTTTTTTGCCATAGTTTAGAACGTTTGGATGGAAAAGAACGGGAGGATATTTTAGAATAAAGAAACAGGCGTAGAAGATATCTTTGACATGTCTTTTCATAGTTACTAGTAGTGGAGGTATAAAGATCCCTTTTGTTGTTGATGGTAATGCCAAAGATGACAATGGGATATGTTTTTGTTTTGTAAGCTGTTAGGTGGTTTTTGTTTGTGTTAGTTTATTTTTGCCATTGATTTTTTGTTCCACTTTGGTGTTGAGCTCCTTTGTTTCAAAAAAAAAAAAATCTCAAATTTTACTTTCTTCATCACTAATAGTTGTATAAGTCCTAACGTCCTTTGACTTTTCGCTATAAATGGTGTTTTAATCTATGAACTTCTAAAAAAATCTTATGACATTATTTATATTTGTATTTTCTTTTCATTTTTTTCAACAGAAATCACATTCTTCAATCCTACGTCAATTTTACTTGAAAGTGTTTTTTTAGCAACTGTCTTTGACTAACAATTCTACTTATACTTTTTGAATGAAAAGTTGGATTACTAGTCAAATTTTTACGAACAATAACTTCACTTAATACCATTATTATTCAGAAAAAAATTGAACAAAAATTCAAAAATTGAATTTAATACCATAACAAAGGTTCAATAATGTAGTTAAAAAAAATTAGAACAAGAAAATTTTAACAATTAAGTTAAGACCTAAACAAAAATTAATAATTTAATTTCAAAAAAAAAATAATAACAAAAATTTAATAATTAATTTTAAATCATTTAGAACAAAATATAACGGAGCAAAATTCAATTAAAAAGTTCAATAATTTAGTTCAATTCAGTTCAGCAAAAAAAAAATCATTTCAATAACTCAGCAAAATTCATAATCATATCTAAAAAAAAAGTTATATTATATGATATAAGCATATAATAGTATTGATACAAGTACAAAGAAAAAGGAGGAGACTAAAAATACACACCAGAAGGAAAAAAAAAAAAATGGAGATCCTAACTAAATTGGCAGTGCCATGGGAGAGAGGCCAGAGGCAGCCACATTTAATTTAATCAAAAATATTTTTATATTTTTAATTAATTAATAATTTATATATTTTTAAATTAAAATATTAAAGATGTATTTTAGTATTTATCTTTTTTTTTTCTTTTTTATTAGATACTTTTTTTATTTAAAAAAATATTTTTATATTTTTAATTAATCAAAAAATTATGTCTTCAAATTAAAAAAAAAAAAAAATCTTTGGTTTTTTCCCGCTGGTGAGTGGTGATGAAGACTTTGACGAGTAAGAATTGAATGAGAACGAATACTGCAAGTTGATGATTCACATGATTCACCCTGTTTCTTCGTCTTCATTAGAGAAGGACCAGCCCACCATCATTATAATATTCAGATTTAATTTTCGTCTTCTCCAGTCTTGAGCGGTGGCCTTGACTCACTGAATTTTCCACTCTCCTGAACCACCTAACTTTTCGGTTGCCACTCAGTCCTTACAAACACACATCTGAACCTGATACCTCTTAACCTCTCCACTCCAAAACAAACACCCCTTCAATTTTTCCTCACTTTCCCGAGAAAATGGACAACTCTTCCCAAGAATCCCAGCTCCGATCCGATAACTCCGCTACCTATGACTCCACTTATCCTCTGTACGCCATGGCCCTCTCCTCCTCTTCCACTTCTTCCAACCACCAACGCATCGCCGTCGGAAGCTTCATCGAAGAATACACAAACCGCGTTGACATCCTCTCCTTCAACCCCGAAACCCTAACCCTAAGGCCCAACCCTTCTCTCTCCTTCGACCACCCTTACCCTCCCACAAAGCTCATGTTCCACCCCTCCACCCCTTCCTCCCTTCTCCGCCACTCCGCCGTCGACCTCCTCGCCACCTCCGGTGACTACCTCCGCCTCTGGGAGGTCCGCGAATCCTCCGTCGAGGCCCTTTCCCTCTTCAACAACAGCAAGACCAGCGAGTTTTGCGCCCCTCTCACCTCCTTCGATTGGAACGACATCGATCCCAAACGCATCGGAACCTCAAGCATCGACACCACCTGCACAATCTGGGACATCGAAAAGGGCGTCGTTGAAACGCAGCTCATTGCGCACGATAAAGAGGTTTACGACATTGCTTGGGGTGAAGCCCGTGTCTTCGCTTCGGTTTCCGCTGATGGATCTGTTCGAATCTTCGATTTGAGGGATAAGGAGCACTCCACAATCATCTACGAGAGCCCCCAGCCCGATACGCCATTGCTGCGTTTGGCGTGGAACAAGCAGGATTTGAGGTACATGGCGACCATCTTGATGGACAGTAATAAAGTTGTGATATTGGATATTAGGTCTCCGACGATGCCAGTGGCGGAGTTAGAGAGGCACCGTGGGAGTGTGAGTGCAATTGCTTGGGCTCCGCAGAGTTCTAGGCACATTTGTTCTGCTGGGGATGATGCTCAGGCTCTGATTTGGGAATTGCCTACTGTGGCTGGACCTAATGGGATTGATCCAATGTCTGTGTATTCTGCTGCTTCTGAGATTAATCAATTGCAGTGGTCCGTGGCGCAGCCCGATTGGATCGCCATTGCTTTTGCCAACAAGATGCAGCTTTTGAGGGTTTGATCTGAGGTCAGGGGAATCAATAATTGAATTTAGCTTAGATAACTGAAAACTGATGGATGGACTCCCAATTACCACGTTGTAGTGGAAACTTGATTATGTATATGCTTAGTTAATTGTGATATATTGGTTAATGTACTGACGATTATAGTGGAAGAGGTGTTTAATCACTTAGCACCGAACTGCTTTACCTTCTTGCATTTTGTGTAGGATTTGGTTCCTCTAAAGATAGTGAAGTTGTGGGGAAGAAGAATACTAATATCCATGATATATGGAAATGTTTCAAAAGGCTTCTTAGTGTGCTTGATATATTATTGTTGTAATCATTACTGTTGGAGACAAGTCTAAGAATAATTTTCTAGCTTTTTGTGATGGCAAAATTTGAGATGATGCTATGGCTAAAATTATAAAATGAACCTCGGAATTGGCATTTCTTCCTTGAATGCCAAAACATTTCGGTCTGTTCATAAGCTTTTTGAAAGGGCAGTTAAATTAAAGTGACTTAGATTAACCAAAAAAAATGGAGTTAATTTTCTCTGCATTTAGCTTGTTTCTAATCATCTAATGCTTTAGGCAAGTCCCATTTGCATTGCATCATATTATTCTTATTCTTTGCTTCATTTTTGGGTGGAACCTCTAATCGACTCTTCGCCCAGATCAAATATTGAATGAATTCATCAAAGCTAGGAAACAAGATGAAGGCCTGCGGTTTATATTGTTATTACGTGTGAATAAGATTGCAAACTAATTACTTTGTACTCGTTATATTTATAAAATGGATTATAATAATGAGTCTTCATCTATTATTATGGCAATCTGCAAAGTTTTAATAAATGGCTCAACGATCATATAAACATAAACCCGTGACAATATGGCTTGAGTTGAGAACATAATCTAATAGTAGAACAGAAACAGAATATTGGCAGCTAATTGAAGAACATAACAAAGTGCCAAGGTGGGCGTGGTCTGAATATTTAAACATCATCGGTTTTGACGAGAATGTTTGGTACTAATCCAAATTGCCATAGATGTAATAAGGTAACTCAGAACTTGATGCATGTGTTGCGGGACTGCGCGGCAGCGTTAAGGATATGGGTGCAACTTATCCACCCCAGCTACATTGTCAATTTTTTTAGAACTCCCTTCGATATTTGGATCCGATGGAATCTTTCCTTGGAACCAATCACCAAAATGGAAATTTGGATTACTTACATAACTATTTTTTTTTAGTTACATGTTGGATGATATGGAATTGGCGGAACAAGGAGATATTCAAGCCCCCACTTCAAAGACCGAATCCAGCTGTGGACATGATCAGGGACTATGCTTATAATATTATGAAGGCGCATGGAGCACAGACTGATAATGGGCAGATCAGACGCAGATTCGGAGTGAAAAAGACAAAAAAAAGAACGATTTGAAGAGTAAATTGCACTAATGCACTTATTAGGTCCGCAGTTATATTTAGTGGTCAAGAAAATGGCATTCAATGGCCTAAATTTAACGACCATTTAACAGAGGATGTGCGACTTAGCTTGATCTAAGTTTCATTTGGACTTGAAGGCTTATTGTATTCAACTTCTCATAGATATCAGATATGAAGAAGTCTTTGTCTTTTTTGTATCGTTTGTAAAACTCTAGATCTCGAAGGAGAGATAAGGTCAGTACTCCGTGCATACAAGACTATAAATCAAAAGATCACAACCATTCAAACTGAATAAAAACAAGCCATACAGAGACTAACACACCCAAACATGGTAATACATCAGCACAAATAGCTCTAAAACAAACCTTCTTTATCAAACACAACCAATACCTGACGTTCTTGCAGTTCAAGACAGAATACGACTCCATAACAAGTAAGACAACACGATTCTATATGAAAGACACTACAAGACTTATAACATATTTTTCTTTTGTTGAACTTCTTTCTTCTGATATCTATAGTTGTGTTACTCTTTTTCTTCTTCTGGTTCTTGTAGTTATACTTATATCTTCTATTTCATTTTTCCCGCGCATGTCCTGCCTAATGTAACTTACTATAGCCTCATCCTCATTACAAGTCAAATTAAGTTGCAATCATATTCTTCATATTTTAGTAGCTTCACTTCCAGACTCATCATCTTCACTTGCACTTGGAACTTCTCCCTCAAAGTCTGCCTTGTTTCTTTTCTTACTAACTTCTTCTCTAAATTTCCGTTTAGTTCTTTTTTCCACTTTTGTATTCTTCTTTTTTTTGTTACCCCACTCTTAGTTTTATCCTTTTCTTTATCAACTCCCCCTTTTTATTATATGTTTTTACTTTTCTCTCTTTTGATCTTACTACCTGTCCAAAAAAAAAAAAAAAAGATCTTACTAAAAGAATATTTTTCTTTCTCCTTCACATCACACTTTCTCACACTTCTCATCAACATTTGGGTTGGTCTCTTATATTGAAAATGTAACACCCTACCATGGAAAGTCTTATGCTATAGTCATAAAATCGAGGTGGCGAGATATTACAACCTCTAAAAATAAAATCATATATATAATATAGGTGAAAAAGGGTTTTATCTAGGAGCCTTTTTAAGGAAATATAAACAAAAGCGTTAAACAGAAAAGCACATCACTCGCGTAATTCACACACACACACACACACACATATATGAAAAGATTTCCAAAGATACAGATAACAGATCTCCTGACTCGCCTCGCGAAGTTAAAACCGGTCAAAACATATATATACATATATACACATATATAAGAGAATCCCAAAAGACATGTCCAAAATACAGTTTATAGAACTTATTTTCTCCAAATCAACCTTTAAGAAGGATAAAACTTAATATACATATATAATGGAGATAATAAGTATCTACATATATATGACATAACCAAAAATAAAGTCCCAAAAGCACAAAAGATCTTCGCTTTCAGAAGCTCCCAGTATGTCTAGTGAGGTGCCTCACATCCTGCATCTGAAGACCACAAAATATGTATGGGGTGAGAATCAGAGATTCTCAGCATCGTAACAGTGCCTACATAACTAACATATAAGGTTCCGGAAAAGTCGAAGGCAATCCTAAAACTTCCGACAAAAGATTCAAACTTAAAACTAACATTTAAAACCATAAATAAGGTAAAGTATCTAAGGATTCTTGATTTTATCCCAATTCTAACTTAATCCCTAATTTCATTGCCTTTCCTCCAATCCTCCAAAGCTCTAGTACACAGACAAGAAATACAAACAAAGCAAATACAAGTAGGATATAGATATGGCAAACAGAACATATAGCAGTTAAGCATGAATATCAATTACCAAGCCCAAGAATACAAAACCAAACAAGACACATAAATGCATATGATGCATGCTTTTCCTACTGGCTATGAGCTCACGTGTCGGTTACTTGGCCAGTACCCGACACATTCGGTAGCTAACTCGGATATCGTCCTCTTGAAAACCGGTTGGTAGTACACCACCACGAACCCCACCATTACGAGCAGTACACTACCACGAACCTCGCAAGATCTTCAATTGGAAAACAACACAAACACATGAGTGGTAAACCACTACGAACCCCACAAAGAATTCTCATTTTTAAATTCATTATAAATCATTCACACATTCATTCCCAATCATATCTCATTCATCACTTGTATATCACATCTCTGCACTTCTCAGACATAATTCATCATGTCTCAAGCTTTCTTCATTTCCAAGTTACCACCCCTTCCTAACTTCTTCTCATCAATCAACATATAACTAAGGTTTAGGGGCTAAAAGAGTGAAAATAGAGGTTTAGAGGTTCGAAATTCGGATTTAAAATATAAAATACACTTTGCTGAAAATAGGGGGTTCGCGTACGTGTGGGTCACGCGTACGCGTGTGTGTGTTTTTCCTTGCTCGCGTACGCATGCACCTGCTCGCGTACGCGAGACACCAAACCCGAAGGGAATAGCCACGTCACGTGCAGGTGGTTGCGTACGCGAATTCTGCAGGGTGGCAAATTAGCTCAGTGCTGCAAAATTTCAGTTTTGCACACCGAACTTTCAACGTGCATAACTTTTTCGTTTTAAAATATTTTTCATCCGTTTTTCGAACGGTGTAAACTTCACGGACCCAAATTTCATGTGAGATAATTTTGAAAAAGTTTAGGGGTCCGAAAGCCGAGTTATAACTTGCTAAAATTTGGTCAAAATTTAACTTTTCACAAAAATTCCCAAAGATTGCTAAACCTCAATTTTCACAACAGTTCAATTCCAACCCTTTTTAAAACTTACCCAAACCACATCAAACCAAGTCCCAACATTCTTCAATGCACCAATTCTACTCCATATCACATCAATTTCACAAATATGATCACTCCCACATAATAATTCATTTCCAACAACAACATAATCCATATCAACAACTCGTATATATATATATATATATATATATATCATCAACACCATCAACTTCCTCATGCCAAATAACAATGAACTCAACCATTCCACATTCAATTCAATACAATATTTTCAATATATACATTATCATTACCATATCCAACAATTCAAGTTCAATATACATCATCATCGTTATTATTATCATACATATCACCAATTATCTCGATCAAACACAATACCAATATCACAACATATAGCACCAACAACAACCTCAAACTCACTAATCCTTATGCATATCAATTCATCACAATCATCAATAATTCAATTCTTATTCTACGGTCAACTAACCTAAGTTTTCACGACATGTTATATTTTAGTTACGAGAAACCGAAACTATACCTTGTCTGATTCCCCGATAAGCCTGGAGCACCTCTCTTATATATCACACCTCAAGCTTTGAAATTCCAGCTCCTCACCAAGAAAAACCCGGCCTCCAAGGTTAGCCCTCTAGCTTCCAATTTCTCAAACTAGCTCCATCCAACAATCAATTTCAATATATTATCATAATTACCAACAAAATCAACATGAAGCTCACCAATTCAACATATATACCAAGGGTTTGAGGGTGCTTACCTGACCCACAGCTCAAGCGAGCTAAACCCGACGATACCCGCAAGTTAATTCGAACCTAAACACCAAAATCAAGCAAAATTCAACATAATTACACATAAAATTTTGAAATTTGGGGAGGAGAGAACTGAAATTGAAATGTGAATTTCTTACCAAATTAGTTACTGGATTTTGTAGAGCTCGTCGCGTGGCCGCAAACAATACTGCGATCGGAGCTCCGGATTGAAGGTTATGGCGAATTCAAAATGGAGCAAGGGTTTGGTTTGGTGCTCATTGTTCTTCCCTTTCCCAAATCTGTTTCAGCGTGTTTTTCATATGGGAAGGGAAAGAGAGCTGAGCTCTTAGGTGCTTTAATGAATTGAATTGGGTCTTGGGCCAATACGGGTTTGGTTCGTTCGGTTTGGTCCGTTCGGCCCAATTTTGAGCCAATTCTTTTAAAATTAATGTCAAAATTCTTATTTTAATTAGCTTTATCTCATTAAACTATACAATTTTCTTTTCTATTTTTTCTGATTAATAATTAATTTATTAGCTAATTATTTATTAATTTTGTGGGTTTTACAGAAAACTCAGTTAAGGTAAACTTTTCCTGATAACATCTTTAAAATTCGGTAGAATTAAAGGATGCGAGATATATTCTTTTTCTATCATATCATGAGTCCCCTTACAATTAATATCATCTATTATTATTGTATTTTTGAAAGTTTCATGTTGGAACCCCAATTGAGTTTTTTAAATGACTTCTTCTGTGTTTTTGTCATCCAGAAAGCACTTTGTTGAACTTGAATCTTCCATGTATTTCAAATTCTCTAAATGATTTATGTTTAAGAACTTTTTTTCTTTCATCATGTATTTTTGTTTCACGATATACTACCAATTGATCTTTTAAAAAGACTTCTACCATATTAAAACGCTCTTTCTTTTACCTTGCACTTGATTTTTTATCTCGTCTGTAGTCTTTTTTTTCTTCTCATTCAGTGTATCTCCTCAAAGGATTTTTTTTTTTTTTTTACGAATATATCAAACCTTTTTTTTCATTAATCTCTAAACAACCAAGACATGAAGTGTGTGTTTGGATTTACGTTGGTGAAACTGGAGTTTGATGAAAGTGATTTTCTAGAATTGATTTTGGATAGAAGTGAGTTTATGCCAAAATGATTTATGTTTGGCAATTTTATATTAAAATTAATTTTGATAAAATAAATATTGTTTGGATAATATTAGTTAAAATCACTTCTAGATAAATAATCAATTAATTATTAAAAAAATATAATATTAAATTATAATATTATTTTTTTAAGTATATTTAATTTTTTTATACTTCTTTTAATACTTTTTTATATAATATTTTTTTATAGTACTCTATTTTAGTATATTATAATTTTTTACTATTATAATAAAAATTAATATTAGTTATATTTTAATTATTATTTTAGATTCTAATTTTTTATTAGTTATATTTTTATTATTATTTATTATTAATTTTTTATTTAATTTATCATTTCTAATAGGAACAATAATACATATTATAAAAAATTAGAATAATAAAAATACACACAAATTAGAATAATTATTTTAATACTTTTAGTATTTTTTTTATTTAGTATTATTTTGAATGATAAAATTTTATTATTTATGACTCTATTGTTATATATGATCAATCTTTTATTTATTTTGTCTTTTTTAATAAAATTAATAATAATAATATTATAATAAAATTACAATAAAAAATTTAATAAAAATTTTAAATATGAAAAAAAAGTATTAAAGGTGATAAAAAAATTATGCAAAAAATCAACAATGATCAGCAACAAACCTAAGCGTATGTTGAGTGAATGCAGAAGTTATAATTTTTTGCTTCAAGTGAATGGACTTTTGAGATACAAAATCACTTCTGCGATCAGAGAATAAAAGTTGCCAAATATAAAAAAACGGCGTTTAATAAACTTAAACGCATTTTTATACTTTCTGATGTAGTTGCTAAACACACCCGAAGCAATTTTCTGAGGACTTTCGATATTTTCATGGGTTAATGAAAAGAGAAATATTTTTATGGTTATTTTTATATAGTCAGAATCTATTATTATCTTAGTTCATATCGATCTTAGAAGAAGGATGCACACATATTTACATGGAAATTAAAGTATGTATCCACCGACACTCTATTGGTGTTAAGAGAATGAAATATATATATGTATTATGTTCACAATGCGATTTTGGCCTTTTGGACCAAATTTTACTGTCTATGCTCAAAATTTGATTTCTTCCACCATATCAACTTTAAGCTATTTATTCAGATAAACATAAATTTTTCCACTTGGAGTCACATCAATTTTGTTTCATTAGAGAATTTAATTTAAAATTTGTGTGGCTTGCATTATTTTGCTTGATTTGTTGTTCTATTGTTAACAACAAATAAATTAACTTTCAAATTTTGTTTCATAATTTTAATTCAAGGAGCGAAAATGATTCTGTTTGTAGACGTCTTAAGGTCTCAATTATAATTTTAAAAATAAAATTAAAGATAAAAAAACATACAAGATGTCGAAGGCAAAGTAAAATGTAAAAATTAAAAAAGAAAGGAAAAAGAATAAATAAAAGTAAAGAATTTTAATTAAAAAATAAAAAATAGAGTATAAGATTGAGTTTAGACTTCAAAGAATTACTCAAGATTATCAGTTTTACTCTGTTATGTCAAGGAAGCTGAGAGTTTTTTTTTTTGGATTTCTAAATTTTTTTTCAGAAGAATTGAACTGATTATAATGTGTGTCCAAAATTTTATTATAGACTAACCTAATATCTACTGACCGTTACTCATATAATATATCTTCGTCAGTTTTTAAACTTAAATAACCGTTCCACACTTGTTGCTTGACTGCTCCTGTACTTTCTACTTCTATGCTTTATTACTATCACTGATAGTTATATCTTTGAGATATCATGACCATAAATTCGGATTTAGTTCAAATTTTAATTAAAATTGTTTTATTTCTAGTGTCAGTTGGAAACTTTTCTAACGTGTTAAAACTGACTTTTAAAAATAACATAAATTGACAATAATATTATTTTATATTTATTTACTTAAAAAACTTATTTTTTTAAGTAATAATAATTTTTTGCCTAACAAGATGCTCTCCAAAATTTCTCATTTGAAGACATGCAATGATTGAAAGTAAAAATATTTAGTTGTTTATTGACATTTATCTTATCTTTGACAAGTTGACGTGTGAATGTCAATTGATATTGAAAGTGTCAAATACTTTTAAGTTAACACTTTGAACACATATTAGTTTGATAGATTAAATGCCCTATTAGTAATAGACTTAATATTTGGGGAATCCGTCAAGGAGATCCCATCTCACCCTATATTTTTGTCCTTTGCATGGAAAGACTTTCTCAGCTTATTACCTCTGCAGTGAATTTGGGGTTTTAAGAGCCTATTTGTCTCAAGAAAGATGGTCCTAAGCTATCTCATCTATGTTTTGTGGATGATCTCATTCTTTTTGCCGAAGCTAGCATGGAACAGGCCGATGTTATTAACAAAGTCTTAGATACTTTTTGCTCGAGCTCAGGACAGAAAGTCAGCAATGAGAAAACTCGTATCTTTTTTTTTTCGCTAATGTGAGTAATAATGTCAGAAGTAAAATCAGCAACTCCCTCCAATTTTCAAGAACTGATGATCTTGGTAAATATTTGGGGGTCCCTCTCCTCTACTCTAGAGTGTCGAAGAATACCTATAGTGGGATTATTGATAAGCTGAATACTAGGCTCAACAATTGGAAGGCTTCATCTTTGTCATTGGCCGGAAGGACAACACTGGTGAAATCTGTTTTATCTTCTTTACCTAGTTATACAATGTAAACTGCTATTTTACCAGTTGCTACTTGTGACATAATTGATCGTAAATGCAGGTCCTTCCTTTGGGGTGAAACTGATCAATCAAAAAGGGTTCATCTTGTTAGTTGGAAGAAGATGAATAGTCCCAAAAAATTCAGGAGGCCTTGGTATTAGACATACAAAGGATCTGAATCATGCGTTCATGATGAAAATGGGATGGGTTCTAATAGAAAATAAGGACTCTTTATGGGCAAGAGTACTGAGATCTAAATATAACTGTGGAGAAGATCTGCTCCCAAGGGTCTCTAGGAAAAAGTAGGCTTCCAACTTGTGGAAAGGCATATGCACAACCTGGAATGGGGTGGAAAGAAATACTATTTGGCGTATTGGAGAGGGAACAAACATAAATTTTTGGAAGCACAATTGGGTGCCAGAACTTGGGAACTTGAGCATCATGCAACTCAGGTAATCAGTCCTTTAGATACTTGTTGTAATTTGATGGACTTCCTTACTGTTTCAGGGTCTTGGGACTTAACGAAGCTTAGCGAATGGCTCCCGGACTCAGTAATCAAGAGGATCAGTGCAATGGTGCCTCCATCGCCATGGAAAGGAATGGATAGCATTGCTTAGTCTGGTACATTAGATGGTTCTATCTCCCTCAAATCAGCATACAAATCAATTATTGATGATGCAACACCCTCAGATGAACTCTTTAAATTGGTTTGGAAATGGAAAGGAACTGAAAGAATAAAATCATTCCTTTGGTTAGCGGCCCATAATGTGCTTCTAACAAATGTAAAACGGAGAAGACGACATATGTCCAATTCTGCTCAATGTTCGGTTTGCAATGCAGCGGATGAAGATATTCTCCACGTGCTTAGAGATTGTCCGTTTGCCAAAGCGGTTTGGAACTTCTTCAAGGCTCACAACATTATTACAGATTTCTTTGACATGACTATTAGAGATTGGCTCTTTGCCAATTTATCTAATGCAACTGATTGGTCATGTATTTTTGGAGTGGCAAACTCATGTCTCTGGTTCTTTCGTAATAAATATATTTTTGAAGGTAAGAGGATGCACCCAACAGCAGCTTTTGAAGTTATTAAATCCCGTGGAAAAGAGATGTTGAGCGTTATGAGGAGAAGCTCCCAATTGAAATGGAGTCATACTATAGCTATAAGCATGATAAAATGGTATCCCCTTGTAGAGAATTGCATGAAGTTGAACGTGGATGGATCCTTTTTCAAGCGAGAAAACAATTCAGCTTGTGGAGGAGTGTTTCGTAACCATCTTGGCAGATTTGTTGTTGGCTTCTCTTGCAATTTAGGTAGCTGCTCCATCACACAAGCTGAGCTCTGGGGCATTGTAAAGGGTCCACACATTGCGATAGCAAATGCATTATCTCATGTTCTCATTGAGTCTGATTCGGCCATGGCTATTAATTTTATAAGAGAAGGTTGTACTAATTCTCATCCTTGAAAACCTCCCCTTGATGATATAAGCTTGTTAAGTAGCCACATTCATAAGATTGAATGGAAGCATACCCTGAGAGAAGCGAATACTGTAGCTGACACTCTTGCCAAGAAAGGACAGCATCTTCCTCTTGGTCTTCATCTGTTTGATACTCCGCCTCCTGACATTAGGAATTCTCTCTGGTTAGATAGTTATGGTTCTCTAAGGCCGAGAGGCTCTTGTTAGTTTCTATTTTTTTGGGGTCTTTGACCCCCCTTTTTCACCAAAAAAAAAAGTAATAAACTTAACAGAATTCCTAAGCCTATAAAGTTTTTAAATTAATAGTTGAATATCTAACTGTCAATGGAATTTATTCTTCTGTATGAAACTTCTAAGCGTACTAAATAGTATCAGTTGTAATTTTTGGCACATTAAATGTGTGTCAATTGACCTTTGTCTTAACCTTTGATATTTAGTTGAGAATTTTTGACACATACCTTTTTATTGTTCCAACTGATATTATTAATTGACACAATTTTTTTTAACCTCAGAAGTAACGGAATCTTAACTTCGTAGAGTCGTTTCTTTCATAAGTTAAACTCTAAGTGGCAATTAGATTTGATAAAATTTCTAAGCCTATAAAATCTTTATACTGATATTTTAATAGTTTTAAGTTCAAATGCCAATAGATTCAACAGAATTTTTAAGTCAATAAGGCTTTTATACTTACGAATTACATATCCAAATGTAATGAGAGATTATTTTTTTTATAATTTTAAACTTGACACATAATTTTTTTTTGTTTAGAAAAAATAAAACCATAACAATGTAAATAAAAGACAAGAAAAAAAATAAGAATTTAAAAGATAATAAAAATGAAAAAGTGAAAGCAAAGAAGATTAGGATGAATAAGAAAGAGAAAAGAGATAGAAAAACAGAGAAATAAGAGAAGAAGAAGAAAGAAAAAAAAAACAAAAAAAGTAGATTACAGTGAATATTAAGAAAGTAAAAAGAAATAGAGAAGTAGAAAAAGAAGAGAGAAAAGAAAAAGAAATAAAAATAAGAATGAGAAAAAGATGAGAGTCAATAGAAAAATAAAGAATATGAGATCATTTTTTGCTTTTTTTTTTATTATCAAAATTATCCATTATTTATAGAAAAGTCATTTACTTTGTACTTCAGAAATTTTTTTCGATCATCCTCTACAAGACTTATTCAATGACATGTATTTATTTGATGATTATTCAATCTTTTTTTTATCATCTCTTTATATTTTACTTCTTTCTCAACTTTCAACTATTCAATTTGTTCTAACATTTTCAGTAAGTTGAGTCATGTCATGATATTATTGATTTACAAGCTTTTTCCTAATTCCAAATTCTAATCCATTTATGGCCATTTTGACAACTTCATATTCTGGAACTAGAATAAATAATCTATTTCTCGTAGTTTTGTATCTAGTCAAATATTTATCAATTGATTCTCCTACATTACGTTTGATGGAGAATAAATCACTTATACTGATTCTTAATTCACTACGAAAAATTATTTATGAAAATATTTTTCTAATTGCATCCAAGAGTAAATTGAATTTGGCTTTAGGTTTAAAAATCACGTAAAGGCATTTTTTGTCAATGAGGAGGGAAAGAATTTTATCTTTAAATACTAATTTGATGCCACCTCGTTGATTTCAACAATATAGCGAATAATATGCTCTACTGACGATTCTTCATCTTTTTCAGAAAATGTAATTAATAACTTAGGAAACTTTCACATTCCTCAGGCAATTCAATTTGTTGAATAAATTTAAAAAAAAGAGACATAAACTGGTTGATTTGCAAATCCAATATTAAATCTCAATCTTTTCAGAATCCATTTAATCACTTGATTGACATACATCTTGTTTTCCAATGTCATTTTGTTCAACATCATGATTAATATTTTGTTATAGTCAAATGTCATCTTTTATCATATTACCATCATTTTGATCTTGTCTACCAAAATACATATTATGTACAAAAAAATTTTGTTCTGGATTTATCTCTTGTACTTCAATAAAATTATTTTAATTTTTTTATACTAACTATTTTAGCAATTTGATTTTATAGATTAATTGCTCATACTTAGTATTTGTCGATTCAATGAAAAAATTAAGTATTTTTGTCATATGATAAGTCAATATATTAGCCAAATTATAATAATTCTCATTTATCTGTTAACGAAACTTTGTCAATATATCAATAGTAACTATAAAACTTTCTGATGGTAATATTTTTGACATATTAGAAAAAATTGGACTTGTACTTTGAAAAAGAGAAGAATAATTATTTTTTATTGTGTTTACATTTAAAGGAGTAGACAATATACCAAGTGAGTCTGTAGTACAAAAGTTAAACTTTTTTTTTATGATAACACTGACACATGGATCATGGCAAACATGATTTGAATTGGTGAGTAAAGAGGATTAATCAAATCTTGTATCGTTATGGAGGGACAAACCCCAGTGGCAAGTCATTACGCGGCCATCCTATAGTGTTTGTATGAGATGCATGTTAGGAAATTATTTTAATTTTTTAATTTGTTTGTGGACAATCCATATATTAATTATAATAACAAATTATGCTATTTCAAATTAAATAACTTATAAATGGTGATCTCATTTATTGTTATAAATGCTAAATTGAATAAGTTATTATTACTTTTGATTTGGAATTAAATGAGAATAAAACCATATATTATCTTTTGTTCTTTAGATAATTATTTTTTGATTTTTTTGATATATTATCTTTTGGACTTTAGATACTATTTTATTTGGGCTTTAGGGTTTAATGGGTGCCATGCTCAAATATAAATAGTGCCTTCAGGGTTTTGGTCCCCAATATACCAAAGTCGCCTTTGTCGCTCTTTCTCCACCAGAAGAGTCACAATTCAGCCGTCTAGGGATACAGAAGGCTTTGGTTGAGGAAGATTGAAAGAACCACAAAATCCAAACTCTTCTTATCATGATTCATGTTTATGAATTCAGGTACGCTTTCGCATCCAGTATTTTATTTCTTAATGATTTAACATAGATAATCTTTAGGTTAAGGAATTCTGTAAAAATTCCAACAAGTGGTATGAGAGCAGTCTATGATTAAATCATTAAGAAATTATAAATTTATTTTATTTTAATTTGAATCTTAATTTGAGGTTGTAAAATTAGATTCAAATATGTGCTGCTTTTGGATTGTACAGCACATGTTAATAAAACTGAAAGAGTACATAAAGAGTACATAAAGAATACACAAATAGTACATGAAGAGCATACTTACTATAACTTTTTTTTTCCTTTTCATATGCAATATGATTTATTCTGTGAATGTAAATTCAGTTTTTTTTAAGGAAAATGAAAGTTTTTTCGTTTGTTTATCTTTTTTTTATCAGTCTATATGGATTCATTCTTTTGCAAAATTATTATTTTTTTTTGTTTTGCAAAGATTGAATTATAATGATTGATTTTAATCTTAACGGATCAAAAATTTTTGGCACATGAATTATAATCATGTTTTTCTTTAAGGTCTCAAAAGACACCATTAAGATTTAATTCCTTTTAGGATTTAAGTATTTTTTTTGTTGTTACATAAGGAAACTGGTAACAGTTTGAATTATTATACCCATATATTTTATAAAGATTTAGTTTTAAAATAAATTAATTGAACATTATGTTGCCAAAGTAGCCTCTTTTGTGAAAATTAATTTATTTAAAACATTAGAAATATGGTAACATGTAATTCATGCGAATATTGGTCAGCCCAAAGGAAGGTCTATATTTGGCCAAATTACATACACATATTGATGGTAAATACATGTTTGGGTAGTTAATTAAGAATAAAGTAATGCTTATTATTTATGCAGATAATAATCGGCCCAAAGAAAGTTTATTGTTTGGCCAAATAATAAGCATTGCACATTTTTGTTTATTTTTTATTAATTATGCGATTAATAATCGACCCAAAGGAAGGTTATTGTTTGGCCAATTAATAGAAAATATATGCGGTAATAAATAGGTTGCGAAGTTTAAGTTTTCATGTGCACATTCAATCGGTCCAAAGAAAGGTTTAGTGTGTGACAGGAATTTTGACAATATTTGATTACTGTAATGAGAGTATCACTTACAGTTAATTTTTCTATCCAAAGATTGAAAATTAATGTTGTTCTAGATATCTCAATATGAGTTTTTTTCCATTATTAAACTAATATTTACTGCATGTTCTTTTTTTGTTCTAATAAAGAAACTATAACTTCAGCTACCAATGTTTCTGCACAAATTAGCAGTATTCCTATGTTGAATGGTTCAAACTTTAAAGTTTGGAAGGATACCGTGGAGATTGTCCTCGGTTGTATGGATCTGGATATAGCTCTTAGAGAGGAGAAACCCACTTCCACTCCAGAAAATCTTAATGAGGTTAAAATAGAGAAGTGGGAGAGATCCACTCGAATGAGCATCATGATCATGAAACGCTCAATTCCTGAGGCATTTTGGGGCTCAATTACTAAGGTAAAGATGCCAAACAGTTCTTGAAAAATGTTGAAAAATTCTTTGCTAAGAATAAAAAGGCAGAGGCAAGTAGCCTTTTGAGCGAACTTGTCTCCATGCAGTATAAAGGTAAAGGGAACATATGGGAGTACATTATGGAGATGTCTCATCTTGCTTCAAAATTGAAAGCACTAAAGTTAGAGTTGTTTGAAGACTTACTCGTGCATTTCATTTTGATCTCCATTCCTGCACACTTTGGGCAATTCAAAGTGAGTTATAACACTCTGAAGGACACTTGGTCATTGAATAAGCTTATATCTCACTGTGTGCAAGAAGAAGAGAGGCTACAGCAAGATAAGACTGAAAGTGCTCACATGACTTCATCTTCTCAGTATAAAAGAAAGCGTGATACTACTACAGATATATCTTCTCAGTAGAAAAAGGCTAAGAAATATTATCAAATTTTAACCTGTTTCTTCTGTAAGAAGGTAGGACACATGAAGAAGGATTGTACCAAATATACCACTTGGCGTGTAAAGAAGAGCATAATTCTTACTTTCGTTTGTTTTGAGACTGGTTTAAGTTATGCACATGTTGATACCTGGTGAGTAGATTCTGCTGCTACTACTCATGTAAGTGTTACTATGCAGGGTTGCCTGTGGAGCTGACCGCCAAGTGATGCTGAAAGATACATCTATGTGGCAGACGGCAATATAGTTGCAGTCGAAGCTATAGGAACCTTTAGATTATGTTCCACAAGTGGATTTTACTTGGATTTATTAGAGACATTTTATATACCATCTTTTAGACAGAATTTGGCTTCTGTTTCTCGTTTGGACAAATCATGTTATTTTTGTTCGTTCAGAGACAATAAAGTCAGTCTCTTTTATAATTCGAATAATATTTGCTCTGGTCATTTGGTGGATAATCTATATAGACTTGACTTAAATTTCTATAATAATGAAATACTGCAAACAGGTACAAAATAAAAACTAAATGAGAATTCAGCATCATTATGGCCAAACGCCTAGGTCACATCTCTAAATAGAAAATTCAGAGGCTCGTGTCAGATGGAATTCTTGGACCCCTAAATTTGGCGGACTTTGAAGTCTTCGTTGAGTGCATAAAGGGGAAAAGGATAAACGAAAGGAAATTAGATGCCGAGAGAGTGATGAGTTGAGAATTGGTGTCGATTTGGAAGTATAGCCAAATCAACAACTAACTCTCAACATCAAATTTAATTCCTAAATATGTCACAATACAAAACAATTATTATTAACCGAGAGTATTTAGCTCCCGGGTCGTTCTCCCTAGGAGTTGCAATTAAGTGTACAATTATTGGCTATGAGAAAAGAGCATGGGGAATTGGAAATGAGAGCAAGAGAGAAAGAAATGTAAAGTGCAAGAAAGTAAATAATCATGCAAGGAATTGAAAAGAAAGCAATTAAAGGACTCTTAGAAAAAAGTGGGTAATCTAGGTTTCTTATCCTAGTTGTGGACCACAAACATGGTAATTGTGTGGAATCAATCTAAATCAATCAATCCTCCTTGAGAATTAGTCAAAAGACGTAATTGATCTCAATCCATAAGTTCTAGTCAACTCACTAATTACTTAGTGAAAGACTAGCGTCAATGGAAACCAAATCAATTAACTAATCTTACACAATGTGGAATGGACATCCACAACTCAATTCCACCCAAATACCTAATTTCTCAACCAAGAGTGTGAAAATTAAACATGCAAGAAATTAAACATCAAAGTAATAAAATGCAAGGAAATGAAGCTTAAAATGCAAGAAAACCTCTTGGCAAACACTTGAGAGCTAAGGCTACCCATCCTAGTCATTGACCACAAACACATGATGATTATGAAGAGTTAATCCTACTTAGTCAACCTTACATCGAAGATAAGTCAAATAGGCATAGTTAATTTCAATTCCTAAGTCCTATGTCAACACTAAGGGGTCACATAGAGTCAAGGGAGACCAAATCAACTAACTACTCTAATATATCAAACAAGAATGGACATTAATGACTCAAGAAACACCAAAGTCAACAATTTCAAGCCAAGAGTGGAAAAAAACTAAGTAAAACTAAGCCAAGTATTTCATCAAACACTTAGTGTGTATGAAAATAAAATAATATTAAATTATAATAAAATAAATTCTAAAGCCACCAAAGTAAGAAAATAACAATAACAACTAAAGAAAGCAATAAATGACATGGAAACATAAATTTGTATTAATTAGAATTAAAATAACAAAAGTGTTCATAACATGAAAATTGACGTAAAAGAGGAAATAACAAAAGAGATGAAGAAGGTAAAGACAAGAAAGTATAAATGAAACTACACTAAAGCAAGAATTAAAGTGCTAAAATTAAAAGGAAACTAAGCTAAAAACCCTAATTCTAGAGAGAGGGGGAAGCTTCTCTCTCTAGAAACTAAGAGAAAACATCATAAAAGCTAAACCTAATTGCCCCCTGTATTCCTCTTCACTTTGGCCTCAAATAGCTTCAGAAAATGAGTTGGACTGGGTTTTGAAGGCCCAAAAATCACCCCTGACGATTTGCATTAATGATCTCACGTGCATGCATGCGTGCGTACGTACGACCTACTGTGCGTACGCACGGTTGCACAAAATTCCCATCGTACGTACGCACGACATTTGGTGCGTACGCATCTTTGCAGCAGCTTCCAAATCTCATTTTCTTCATGATTTCTCCCCTTTTTGATGCTCTTTCTTCATTTCTTCAACCCAAACTTGCCTTGAAAACCTAAAATCAGTTAACAAATACATCAAGGCACCAAATGGGATTAAAGTGAATTAAAATTGACCGAATTAAGCACAAAAGAGCATGTTTTCACTTTCAAGCACCATTTAGGGAGAAATCTCAAAAGCATGCTATTTAGATGAATAAATGTGGGTTTATGTGATGAAATCCACTCAAATCAAACCAAAATATATCCTAAAATATGGACTCATCAGAGAGCTAAAGAGGTCTTAGAACTAATACATACCGATATATGTGGCCCATTTCCTACTGTCTCTTGGAATGGATAACGGTACTTTATTACGTTCATAGATGATTACTCTCATTACGGGTATCTATATTTAATTCATGAAAAGTCCCAAACCTTGGATGTTTTCAAGTCTTTCAAAGCGGAAGTTGAACTTCAACTTGGAAAGAAAATTAAAGCTGTCAAATCTTATCGTGGTGGTGAATAATACGGAAGATATAACGGTTCAGGTGAGCAATATCCCGGGCCTTTTTCTCTTTTCCTAGAGGAGTGTGGTATTGTTCCGCAATACACCATGCCAAGCAAACCTAGCATGAATGGTGTTTGACGGGGGAAAAATTGTCGGTAAAGAATTTCACAAAATTGATCGCGTTGTAAGTATAGATCTAAACCGACAGTTAAACCCAAGGTTCTGAAAACCGGACCGGACCGGCCGGTTCGACCGGTTTAACCGCGAACCGGCAATACATGCGGTCCGGTCCTCCTGTATTAACCGGCGGAGAGAAAACCGCGAAAAAACCGGTGAACCGGTTAAAAACCGGCCGGTTGGACCGAACCGGTGACCGGCCGGTTTTTTAAAAACACAAACGGCGCCGTTTTTAATGGTTTTTTAAAAAAATAAAAAACTGAAACCCGACCCGTCCGGCTCGCCCGACCCGTTACCACACGGAACCCCTTCTTCCCCATTCCCAAATCGCAGTCTCACACTCTCACTGTCTCTTACTCTCACACCCTACCCTAGCCCTCTGAAGAATTCGAAAACCCCAGCCCAGACGCCACCGCCGTCGCCGGGGTTTGCAGGTCGTGACCGCCACCACCGTCGCGTGGTCTCTTCTTCCGTTCATTCATCTCAGTCTCACTCCAGATTCTAGGCGTGAACGGTGAACCCTATCCCCTTCTGAAGCATTCGAAAACACCAGCCCAGTCGCCACCGCCGTCGCCGGGGTTTGCTGGTCGTGACTGCCACCACCATCGCGTGGTCTCTTCCCCAGTTCGCCCGTTCATTCATCTCAGTCTAGCCCCGTCTGAAGCATTCCCAGGCTCCCAGTGTCCCCGTGGTCCTTAGGCTGCCATCGCCGTCGCCTGCTCCTCAGCACCGCCGCTTCGTCTTCGCTGGCCTCTCCCTTCGTCGTCGCTGGTCTTAGCTTCGTCAGCTCCCAGGTGAGTGAATCCTCTGTTTCATCTTCTCTGTTTCAACTTTCATGCTTTCATCTTCTATGTTAGAAATTAGAATGTATGGTTCTGATTCCATCTAATGTTTGATGTTGTATTGTTTTGGTGTTTTGCTGCTTTGCAATTTTGGTGTTTTGCTGCTTTGCAATTTTATATTGTTTTGGTGTTTTGCTGCTTTGCAATTTTGGTGTTTTGCTACTTTGCAATTTTGCTGTTTTGGTGTTTTCCAGGGAATTGAGGTTTTTCAGTTTTTGTTGAATGGCTGAATGGTATATGCACTAGGCAGAATTGTGTTGTGTTGAATGGCTGAATGCTGTAGGCACTAGGTTAAATTGTGTTGTGTTGAATGGCTGAATAGGCAGAATTGTGTTGTGTTGAATGATGATGCTTTGCAATTTTGGTGTTTTGCTGCTTTACAATTTTGTATTGTTTTGGTGTTTTTCTGCTTTGCAATTTTGGTGTTTTGCTACTTTGCAATTTTGCTGTTTTGGTGTTTTCCAGGGAATTGAGGTTTTTCAGTTTTTGTTGAATGGCTGAATGGTATATGCACTAGGCAGAATTGTGTTGTGTTGAATGGCTGAATGCTGTAGGCACTAGGTTGAATTGTGTTGTGTTGAATGGCTGAATAGGCACAATTGTGTTGTGTTGAATGATGATGCTTTGCAATTTTGGTGTTTTGCTGCTTTGCAATTTTGTATTGTTTTGGTGTTTTGCTACTTTGCAATTTTGCTGTTTTGGTGTTTTCCAGGGAATTGAGGTTTTTCAGTTTTTGTTGAATGGCTGAATGGTATATGAACTAGGTAGAATTGTGTTGTGTTGAATGGCTGAATGCTGTAGGCACTAGGTTGAATTGTGTAGTGTTGAATGGCTGAATAGGCAGAATTGTGTTGTGTTGAATGATGATGCTGTGGCTGTTTTTATATCATACTATAATTATATTTTAGGATGTGTATTTATAATTTATTTATTATTCATTTATTCTATTTTAAAACGGTTTTTCCGGTTGAACCACCGGTTAAACCGGTTAGACCAATGAACCAGTGAACCAGTGGCTAGAGCGGTTTGATGACCGGTCCGGTTTTTCGAACCTTGGTTAAACCTCAATCAAATTTAAATAGTTTGTCACTAAAGCAAACCCAATAAAAATCAACCGAAGTATTTAATCCTCGGGTCGTCTCTCAAGGAATTGCAGGAAAGTGTAGTTATTATTGGTTATGGAAAAGTATTTTTTTGGGTTTTTAAATGTTGAACAAGGAATTTAAATGACACGGAAATAAACCAACAATTAAGAAAAGTCTTAGCAAGGATTGATAATCGGAATTCCTATCCTCATTATCAATGTCAATTGTGATAGTAATTGTAAATTGCACTCACTTAGTTAACCTCTAACAAATAAAGGAAAGTCAAGTGAGCAATAATTAACTTAAGTCCACAAGTCCTAATCAAAGATTAGAGTTAGTGAGCTCAAGCCAAGTAGCAACTTTCAAACACCAATCAACAAAAGACCTTTGATAATTCAAGAGTCTCCAAATAATCAATCCAAGTTAAGAATGTAAAAAAGCTAAATTAAAATCCAACCAAGAATTTCATCAAACACTTGGTGGGCACAAAATAAAAGCATAGAAAAATAATAGAGAATGTAAAATCTAAAACCAACAATTGTAAGCATCAATGATAACAAAAAAAGAAAGAAGCAATAAACATGAAATATTTCAAATTGCATTAAAAGGAAAATCAAATCTAACATGAGAATTCATAAACTAAAGTGGCAACATAAAGTAATCAATAAGGAAAATAAATAAACTAGAATCCTAGAACAATTAAAAGTAGAAGATAAAATAAATTGAAATAAGATAGGATTCAGAAATTGAAAAGGAATAAACTAAGAACCCTAATCTTATGTGAAAACTAGATTATGTGAATGAATGTTGTGAATTTAAAACTACATCTAAAACCTAAAATTATGTGAATGAATGTTGTGTCTCTGATTCCCCCACTCTACAGCCTCTAATATGTGTTTTCAGGCTTGGAACTGGGCCAAAAATAGCCCAGAAATCGCCCCTAGCATTTTCTGATACGTGCAGCACGTGGCTCTATCACGCGTACGCGTTGCCCACGCGTACGCGTCGCTGAACTTTCGCAAGGTCACGCGTACGTGTGATCCACGCATGCGTGTCACCTAACTACATGGAAACTATGAAACATTACATATCATTTTGAAGCCCCGGATGTTAGCTTTCCAACGCAACTAGAACCGCCTCATTCGGATCTCTGTAGATCAAGTTATGATCGATTTAGTACGAAGAGGTCAGGCTTGACAACTTAGCAATTCCTTTAATTTCTTGTATTCCTTCCACTTTTGCATGCTTCATTTCCATCCTCTAAGCCATTCCTGCCCTACAAACCCTGAAAACACTTAACAAACATATCACGGCATCAAATGGTAATAAGAAGGGATTAAAATTAGCAAATTTAAGGCCAAAGAAGCATGTTTTCAATCATAGAACAAAATTAAGAAGGAAAATGTAAAACATGCGAATTATATGAATAAGTGTGAGTTTAGTGGATAAAATCCACTCAATTAAGCACAAGATAAACCCTAAAAATGGGGTTTATCAATCTCCCCACACTTAAACATTAACATGTCCTCATGCTAAACTCAAGAGAAACTATAAAAGAGTGAAGAGGAATGGTAAGACTTATGAAATGCAACCTATCTATATGAATGCAACTAAATGCAAAATGCTCTTTCCTACTTGGTTTAAAAGTAAATAAATTCTCCAAGAATAAATATAAACTGGTTTCCACTAATTCAAATTTCAAAATAAAGTACAAGTAGACTTGCAGAAGAAAATAGCTCATGAAAGCCGGGAACAAAGAATTGAGCATCGAACCCTCACCGGAAGTGTATACACTCTAATCGCTCAGGTGTTTAAGGTTCGATTCTCTCAATTCTCTACTAACATTGCTTTCTAAGACTTTCTCTTCTTCTACCAATCAACAAAATTTGATGCACAAACACACATATCAAGAGGGCTTTTAAGGGTTGTAATGGGGTTAGGGCCAAGGTAGGATTGTATTTGGTCAAGTGGACTAGAATCTGAATCCTTAATTAACATAAACTTCGCACCTAACTAGGACAATCCATGTAATCAAAATACAGACCTAACTATCCGTTAACCATGTTTTCCACATATTTATGCATCCTAATTTTGAGTACAGTACATATGCATTGCTTTCACCATTTACTTTGGGGCATTTTGTCCCCTTTTATTATTTGCTCTTTTTCTTTTCTTTTTCTCCTTTTTTTATTTTTCTTTTATTTTCTTTTCTTTTGTTTTCCTCAATGCATATAATTAAATTATTGAATGCAATAATATGTGCTCAACTATTGTTTTACACATTTTCACAGGAATGTGCAACACCCAATTCTCAAACCAAATATTGGCAAACCCAACTTTCCCACACTTAAATCATGAATACTCTTACTAGTCTAAGCTAACCAAGGATTCAAATTAAGGACATTATTGTTTTCTACTTAGAGTTAGTGATGAGCTAAAGTAAAGAATAAATGTGGTTAAAAGGCTCAACATTGGTTTACAAAGGATAATGAAAAGGTTAAGGCCATATGGGTATGCAAGCTCAGTGAAACAAGGCCTCAATCATGTAAGTTCATGCATACATCAAACAATGGAAATATAGAATTAAGCAAGACAAAGATCACAATTTTAGAGAGAATAACACACACCAAAAATAAAATATTGGTTGATAAAATGCAACCAATCAAATAGGGTCAAAATCTCACTGGTTTTTGTGTTCTAGCTCTAAACCATGTTCCAAAATAAATTTTTTCAAGCAAGTTTAACAAAAATTTTAATTCAAATTAGTGAAACGGTATAAAAAGTTTCTTGAAAAAGAATTCGTCACTTCAACCAAGTAGTAGCTAAATGCACAAAATCAAACAAACATGCAATTAAATATGCAAATGCAACAACTAATTTAACAAAGAAAATTAAACATTGGTGTTGAGAAGGGAATAACTAATCCACGGAAGTCGGTATCGACTTTTCCACACTCAAAGATTGCACCGTCCTCGGTGCATGCAAAGAAGTGCAAGTGGGCGGGTGGCTACACTGATGCTTTTCTCCAAAGATTGTACAAATGGACATGTCTGTCGTCCCATTGAGAAGCTTTTCCTTTCCCTTCTCGGTGGCCATCCTAAAAGAAGAGAAAAAGAAGAAAAGTAACCCAGAAATAAAGATGAGAAAACAAATAAAATACGGGTGGGTTAATGCCAAATAATGAGGGTCTCAATTACATGGTAGCTACAACATGCAAGTGAAAAAATAGTAGAAGCAAATGGCATATCAATAGTGCAAAATTGCAACAAAGGGGAAGAAAGAGTGGGTCATGAAAGATAATATAAATTCATGTCAATGCAAAAGAAATAAAAGTATCATAAAAGATTAGTATTGACTTAAATAATATTACCCAATCAGAATAAAACAAGTCATGAATCACCAGAATAATGCAGAAAAAATGCAACAATTGAATAAGAATATTTAACACCAATGATAAAATAGGAAATTAGAAAAGAAAATAAAAATATGAACAAAATTAAAATACAATGAAGGAAAGTATGCAAATGAAATATGTAAAAGAAATGGAAAGAGAATATGGATGAGAATGTAAAGAAATGAAGAAGAAGAAAGTAAGAAAGGAGGAAGAAATGACAAGAGAACAAGAACGGAGGCGACGCGCGCGCATGTATCACGCGTACGCGTGAAAACAGAGATGGCCATGCGACGCGTAAGCGTCGTCCACGCGTACGTGTGGATGCCGAAAAATACATTCTGACACGTGATCATCGGTCACGCGTACGCGTGACTACTCGTGCGACTCCAACACCACGGCCGCACAACTCTCTGTTCAATTCACGCTTTTACGCCGATTTTCAAGCCCACGCGTATGCGTCGCTGACGCTTACGCGTGGATGGTGAAAAATGCAGGGGACGCGTACGCGTGGAGTGGTCTGTGCGCCTGGCACCCCTCCCGCGCGTCTCCATCTCAACTCTCTGTTCAATTTATTAATACTGCAAACTTGCATGTGACGCGTGCGCGTCATCGACGCTTACGCGTTGATCACAGTTTTTTTTTTAAACAACTAAACAATGAATTAAACAAAATAAACATATCTAAAAACAAAAATAAAAATCTAACTTATTACTAATATAAATAAAAGGGAAATTAGAAAGAATTTACCATGGTGGAGTGTCTCCTACCTAGCACTTTTGGTTTAAGTCCTTAAGTTGGACATTTGGTGAGCTCCTTGTCATGGTGGCTTGTGCTTGAACTCATCTTGAAACTTCCACTAACGCTTGGACTTCCAATAAGCTCCGACATTTTCGAATGAATTCCCCAAGCCTTGATGAAGTTTTTCACAAGCTTTGAGCTCCCAAAATTGATCCTCTTGTATGCCTGGATCCCAAATCTTGGTTCTACACCCGTCTTGAAGTTGATCATCTTTGTTCTAACCGGGTGGCAAGCAATTCAAATTATCAATGCAATACCAAACTCTTCTCTTAGATCCAACCAAATGTTCACTAGTCCCACTCTTGCATCTAGCTCCTGAAATCTCAACCTTGATGGGCCTTGATTTACAATTCCAACCACTAAACATCATTCTCTTACGCTTAATGCCACAAAGCCTCCTAAGTTGGCTATCCGTTTCAAGAATACCATATTCAACTGGGACAGTAAAGCGAATAGAGATAAGTCTTACCCACTCAAATAAAGGAGTAGATGGAAACCTAGGTGGAGAAGTCTCCAACGTTCTTGACAAAGCGTACTCAACTCCCGTCCAACCTTTGCGAAGGACTGCCACTTCCACATCATTCTCAAACTTACTCAGAGAAGGTTCTTCATACCCAAGGAGTTCATTTGCGGATATATATTCATCACTAGGAAGACTTGACTCATGATCATCATCACCAAGATTACTTGCTTCTTGATCTATCCCATCCAATTCTTCGTGGGGAATATACCATGGAGGTTGTGCACTAACATCCTTGACATTAATTTTAAGCTTTTTGGAGGAATACTCTGCAACTCATGATTCCCATGGAGGTTTGGCATCTCCTAAGTCTTCGACCACTTCTTTCTCTTCGACTATTACGGCTTCCTCCACTTGTTCCAATACAAAAATCATGTTCCTCATTGTCCACCGGAGTTTCTAGTGTCTCCTTCATGCTACGCTCTTCTATTGATTCTCCACATGTAGCCATGGGAGTTCCTTGAGTGTCCAAATATTGGGAAGCTAATTGATTTACTACCTCGGTCAAGGCAGCCGTGAATTCTAGTACTTCCCTTTGCATCTCTCTTTGCCCTTGAAAAAGAACACCAAGAGTGTCATGCATTGAAGATTGGGGTGGATATGAAGGCTCATTGCTTGGGAGGAAGGGTTCATGATATGAGTGTGGTTCATCATAATAAGGTTGTGGCGGTTCAACACTCTCCATCTTTTCCACTTGTTGCACAACACACTTCAATCCCTTGTTCTCAAGTTGAGATTCTTTAGCCATGAGAGCTTCGTGTGCTTTCCGGCTTCCCACTCGCTCCAATTGATGAATGGTTGCTTGAAATTGATCCAGTGTTTCCTTGAGACGATCCTTTAACTCTTGTTCCGCTTGGATTACGTAATTAGGATCATATGCCTCTTGGTTGATGGATATGGACAAGGTGTGCATGGAGGTGGTGGTTCTTGAAAGTAATTGGGTTGGAATTGGTGTGGCTCCATATATGGTTCATATGGTTCATAAGGTGGTTGGTATGAGGGATAAGGGTTAGGATCATATGAGGGTGTTTGGTAGTAGGTGGCTTGTGAGTATGGTGGTTCAAAGCTATGTTGAGGAGGGGGTTCATAGGCATATGGTGGGATTTCTTGGTAACTACAAGGGGGTCCACCATAGTTATTGAATTAACATACGTCCTGGAATGGCTCTTGTTCATAGTATGTTGGTGGGGGTTGTTGATTGTCATGAAAAGGTCCACCATAACCATTGTCTTGGGATGCATCGTAGAATGGTTGTTGCTCATGGCACATTGGAGGAGGTTGTTACTAAGAGGGTTGATCAAATTCTTGTGGCTCCTCCCATCTTTGATTGTCCCAACCTTGATGCATGTTCTCATTGTAGCTTCCATTCCCTACAATATGATTTGAACCAAACTCATAGCCAAAGGGGTGAGAATTCATAGTAGCAAGAGAAATAAAAACTAATAAAAATAAGCAACAAAGTCCTAAAACTAACAAAAACTAACAAATAAACAAAAGGTAAATATGTACAATAACCAATAATAAGGCACACGTTTACAATTCCCCGGCAACGGCGCCAAAAATTGATACAGAAAAAATCGTCGGTAAAGAATTTCACAAATTTGATCGCGTTGTAAGTATAGATCTAAACCGACAATTAAACCTCAATCAAATTTAAATAGTTTGTCACTAAAGCAAACCCAATAAAAATCAACCGAAGTATTTAAACCTCAGGTCGTCTCTCAAGGAATTACAGGAAAGTGTAGTTATTATTGGTTATGGGAAAGCATTTTTTTGGGTTTATAAATGTTGAACAAGGAATTTAAATGACACGAAAATAAACCAACAATTAAGAAAAATCTTAGCAAGGATTGATAATCGGAATTCATATCCTCATTATCAATGTCAATTGTGATAGTAATTGTAAATTGCACTCACTTAGTTAACCTCTAACAAATGAAGGAAAGTCAAGTGAGCAATAATTAACTTAAGTCCACAAGTCTTAATCAAAGATTAGAGTTAGTGAGCTCAAGCCAAGTAGCAACTTTTAAACACCAATCAATAAAAGACCTTTGATAATTCAAGAGTCTCCAAATAATCAATCCAAGTTAAGAATGTAAAAAGCTAAATTAAAATCCAACCAAGCATTTCATCAAACACTTGGTAGGCGCAAAATAAAAGCATAGAAAAACAATAGAGAATGTAAAATCTAAAACCAACAATTGCAAGTATCAATGATAACAAATAAAGGAAGAAGCAATAAATATAAAATACCTCAAATTGCATTAAAAGGGAAATCAAATCTAACATGAGAATTCATAAACTAAAGTGGCAACATAAAGTAATCAATAAGGAAAATAAATAAACTAGAATCCTAGAACAATTAAAAGTAGAAGAGAAACTAAATTGAAAAGGAATAAACTAAGAACCCTAAAACCTAGAGAGAGGAGAGAGCCTCTCTCTCTTGAAAACTACATCTAAAACCTAAAATTATGTGAATGAATATTGTGTCTATGATTCCCCCACTCTGCAGCCTCTAATATGTGTTTTCAAGCTTGGAACTGGGCCAAAAACAGCCTAGAAATCGCCCCTAGCATTTTCTGATACGTGCAGCACGTGGCTCTGTCACGTGTACGCGTCGCCCACGCGTACGGTCACTGAACTTTCGCAAGGTCATGCGCACGTGTGATCCATGCGTGCACATCGCCTAACTACATGGCAACTATGGCAAATTGTATATCATTTTGAAGCCCCGGATGTTAGCTTTTCATTGCAGCTAGAACCGCCTCATTCGGATCTCTGTAGCTCAAGTTATGATCGATTTAGTACGAAGAGGTCAGGCTTGACAGCTTAGCAATTCCTTCAATTTCTTGTATTCCTTCCACTTTTGCGTGCTTCCTTTCCATCCTCTAAGACATTCCTTCCCTACAAATCCTGAAAACACTTAACAAATATATCACGGCATCGAATGGTAATAAGAGGGGATTAAAATTAGCAAATTTAAAGCCAAAGAAGCATGTTTTCAATCATAGCACAAAATTAAGAAGGAAAATGTAAAACATGTGAATTATATGAATAAGTGTGAGTTTAGTGGATAAAATCCACTCAATTAAGCACAAGATAAACCCTAAAAATGGGGTTTATCAATGTTGCAGAGCGAAGGAACCGAACTCTTAACGACATGGTGAGAAGTATGATTAATCATTCTTCCTTGCCTGAATCACTCTGGGGAGAAGCCTTAAAGACCGCAGTGTACATCCTTAATAGGATGCCAAGCAAAGCAGTTAATAAAACCTCATATGAAATTTGGACTGGGAAAAGGCCCAGTATAAATCATTTTCATATTTGGGGATGTCCAGCTGAGGTGCGACCTTATAGGCCGCATGAAAGAAAATTGGACTCAAGAACAATTAGTTACTACTTTGTTGGTTACACTGAGCATTCACGGGGGTAAAAGTTTTACAATCCTACATCAAGGTCTATTTTGAAACCGGAAATGCAAGATTTCTTGAGGATGTTGAGTTTGGGGGGGAAGGACATATTAGGAATGTTGCTTTTGATGAGGATTCTATAACTGATAATGATCAAGTCTTTGTACCTATTATTGTTCAAGATACAGTTATAGTACAAGAGTATAATGAAAATCCTATTGTAGATCCAGTTATAGTACAAGAGAACAATGAGAATATCATTATTGCTCAAGATACTGCTACAGCACAGAAAAATAATAAGAATCATCCTCAATCCCAACCCATACAGCAAGCTCAACAACCTCAAGAAGTGTCATTAAGGAGATCCAACAGAGAAAGGAGAAAATCCATCTATGGTCTCAAACAAGCTTCCCGTCAATGGTATCACAAGTTTAATCAAGTCATTACCTCATATGATTTTGAGGTAAATATTATAGAGAAATGTGTATACCGCAAGTTCAGTGGGAGTAAATACTTTTTCTGGTCTTATATATTGATGACATTCTACTTGCCAATAGTGATATAGGCTTGTTGCATAAAACTAAGAAATTTCTATCGAACAAATTCGAAATGAAAGATCTTGGTGATGTCTCTTTTGTATTAGGAATCGAGATACTAAGAGATCGCTCTCAAGGTATTCTTGAATTATCACAAAAGGACTATATTGAAAAGATTTTAAGTAGATATAGCATGAAAAGTTATAAACCAATGGACACACCCGTAACTAAAGGAGGCAAGTTCAGTCTCAAGCTATATCCTAAAAAAAATGATCTTGAGAGGACATCAATACATGATAAACCTTATGTATCAGCATTAGGGAGCTTAATGTATGCTCAAATCTACATACATCCCGATATATCATTTATAGTGGGAGTGTTGGGTAAATACTTGAGCAATTCGGGCATGAATCATTGGATAGTTGTTAAACGCGTAATGCGTTATCTAAAGAGAACAAAGGATTACATGCTTACTTATCGGAGATCAAAAAATTTGGAGATCATTGGGTACTCTGATTCTGATTTCATGGCATATGGTTTCGAAACTTTGTCACTGAGCTTCGTATAGTAGATGACATTGAAAGGTCATTAAAGATATTTTGTGACAATAAGTCAGCAGTACTATACTCCAATAATAATAAGAGCTTGACAAAATCGAAGCATACAGACATCAAGTTCTTAGTTGTCAAGGAGAAAGTTTAAGAAAAACAGATTTCCATAGGACATATAGGAACAGAGTATATGCTAGCAGACTCAATAACCAAGGAATTGATCCCTAAAGTCTTTCATGAGCACACTGCTCGGATGGGTGTCAATATTTGTGATGCCTTGGTTTAGTGGGAGTTTATTTTTTTATACTATATGTCCTATGACAGATATTGAGTTATTTTTCTGCAGAATTAAGTTGATGGTTTATTTCATGTTATGTGAAATGTTCATTTTGCAAAATTTGTTTTGCGTTTGATCTCAATAAAGTTTTAAAGTTGGACCAATTGGAAATAGAGATGCATGAGATCACTTGGCATGTAATTTCTATGTCGTTAAGTATATTAGGATGGTGATTGTCGTGATTTAGTCACGACATTAATATGATAAAAAGCTATGATAGTTCCATATCTAATATATGAGACGGACCAGATTGTTAAAGTAATGAGAGAAATAGTATTCAGATGCACGCATAAAGTTTATAAGATGTGATTATGTCAAGAAAGAATATATGTATAGCCCAAGTGAGAGATTGTTAGGAAATTATTTTAATTTCCTAATTTGTTTGTAGGCAATATATATATTATTTATAATCACAAATTATGCTATTTCAAATTAAATGATTTATATAATGGTGATCTCATTTATTGTTATAAATGCTAAATTGAATAAGTTATTATTACTTTTGATTTGAAATTAAATGAGAATAAAACCATATATTATCTTTTGTTCTTTAGATAATTATCTTTTGGTTTTTTGAATATATTATCTTTTGGACTTTAAATACTATTTTATTTGGCTTTTAGGGTTTAATGGGTGCCATGCTCAAATATAAATAGTGCCTTCAGGGTTTCGGTCCCCAATATACCAAAGCCGCCTTTGTCGCTCTTTCCCCATCAGAAGAGTCACAATTCAACCGCCTAGGGATACAAAAGGCTTTGGTCAAGGAAGATCGAAAGAACCACAAAATCCAAACTCTTCCGATCATGATTCATATTTATGAATTCAGGTACGCTTTCGCATCCAGTATTTTCTTTCTTAATGATTTAACATAGATAATCTTTGGGTTAAGGAATTTTGAGAAAATTCCAACAATGCATTTAACTCATGATGAACATGACCAACTCCATCATGCCTCACCGACAATAAGGTAGCCTCGGTGGTGTGAGTATGAAAATATTTTTAACTTCCTTTCGTCTTTCATCACTGGAAATAGAAAAAGATGGTGCAAATAAATTTGACATGTCAATTGACCTAATATTTCAGTATGTAAAAACAAGTTTGCCACTTTGTAATTGTACGCAAGTTCAGAACTTATTTTTAAAATAAAACTACAATCTATTGACAATGTCCCACTGGGTATGCCAATTTGTTTTGTTCGATTTTTTGTTCCATAGTTAACAACAAATAAATTAATTTTCAAGTTCTATTTCACAATCTTAATTCAAGGAACAGAAACGACTCTTCTTGTGGATATCTCAAGGTCTCAATTGTAGTTTCGAAAATAAAATTAAAGATAAAAAGAAAATATATAAGGTGTCGAAAGCAAAGTAAAATGCAGGAATTAAAAAAGAAAGAAAGAAGAAGATGAAGAAGAATAAATAAAAGTAAAAAACTTTAATTAAAAAAAAAATAAAAAGTAGAGTATAAGATTGAATTTAAACTTGAAAGGAATTACTCAAGATTCTCAGTTTTACTCTATGATTTCAAAAAGGCTAAAAGTATTTTTTTTTTTAGGTTTTTAAGTATTTTTCCAAAAGAACTGAACTTATTACAATATATGTCCAAAATTTTATTTATAAACTAACCTAATGTCAGAACTCTTATAATATATATTCGTCAGTTTTCAAACTTAAATAACCATTCTGTATTTGTTGTCTGATAACTGCTTTTACACTTTTTATTTCTCCGTTCTATTATAATCATTGACAGTTATATTTTTGAGATATTATGGCTTATAATTTAAATTTAGTTTAAATTTTAATTAAAATTGTTTTGTTTTTAGTGTTAGTTGAAAATTTTTTAATACATTCAAATTGACTTTTTAAAAATAATATAAATTAATAATAATATTATTTTATATTTATTTTTTTAAAATAATTTTTTTTAAGTAATAATAATTTTTTGCCTAACACGCATAAAACAAATTAACTTACAATTTATTGTTATGGTGTGCTAAGAAGTATTGTTCTCATTATTTAAAATTGGTTCACGATTGCTTCAAAAATGACAGAATAGCGATAATATTTCCAGATTTCACAAATTATTCCAGATTTTACTAAGTCTTCTTTCTGAACTTACGATTGGTGCATATAATAAGTTGGCGTATATAACAGTATAGTAATGATGGATAGATGAGGACTTAGAGTTAGAGTTAGAGTTAGAGTTGGAGTTGGAGTAATTCATATATTTACAACAATATGGACTCAACTTTTTGACATCTTTGTAAAAGTCAAACGCTGTTGTATTGAAGAAAATCGAAGTTGAATTTCCGGGTTCATGCCTAAAAACATAGCTAGAAGCCACTTTTCATAAATTAAAACGTATAAATTATTGGATTTTTTTAAAATAAAATATTTATTTTACTAAAAATATATAATTTGTAACAATTTTACAAAAATATATTGTATCTTTTATTTTATTTATATTGTAAACGAGATAAGATACGAAATGGCGTGGTTGTATCACGTTTATACACGTATTGTTTAAAGACCTTATATTGTCTACAGTGTAAACAAGATACATATAATTTTATTTTGTTTACACTGTAAAAGAGATAAGACTAAACGTGACCTATATATACAATTCATTTACAGTGCCATTTGAAGTTGTTTTTCACTCATTTTTTTAAATTTTCTCCAACTTCTACCCTCTTTTGACCATATTATTGACTTACTAGGCAAGCATGGCACGCGCAGATACATATGATCTGGACATCAACCGCCTGAACACGGCATGGCATATCACAGGGATAGCCGACTTTGAGGATACATGATAGTGTTGTTGTCTTTGTGTTTATGTTAGAGCATGTATAAATAAAGTCATAGTAGTTAGGATACTTTTATAGAACCAGTGTACAAAACATGTTAGTTGGAAGAATGTATTGTTAAAAAAGGTTGATATGATTCGCATTTAGTAATTTAAGTTTATTTATTAACTTGATGTTTATTAATTTAATTATGAACTAGCTTGATGTTTATTAATTTATTAAATAAATATTTCTACTCATTTGTCGAATTTATTTCTACTTATTTATTAATTTAGTTATTAATTTAATAGATGTGTTGTATTATAATTTGGTTATTAATTATTTAGTACTATTTATTTTATTTAAATTAAGTATACATGTTTACTAATAAAGTTATTAATTAATTAAGTAAATAATTTTATTTAAGTTAATTTATTAAATAAATATTTCTACTCATTTGTCAAATTTATTTCTACTTATTTATTAATCTTATTATTAATTAATTAGTTGTGTAGTATCTTAGTTATTAATTATTTAGTACGATTTTTTTATTTAAATTAAGTTATTTATTAAGTACATGTATACTAATAAAGTTATTAATTAATTAAGTAAATATTATTATTTAAGTTAATTTCTTATGTGAATGTTAATTGCTAGTATTTTTTGGTGTTAATTAGTCTAGCTTTATAGTTTTATAAATTTCTTATTCAATTTTTTTTATCAGAGGCATCGGTTGCTTCTCCCTAGGCGAGTGAGTCACATATTTGCCCTATCGGACGCCATTGACCCCTATTTGAGGGAAGTTGGCTTCGATGACACGGTGCCTCTCAGGGATTTTGTATTTGACAACTCCATGATCATGGCATTCGTGGAGCGCTGGCATCTGGAGACGCACACTTTCCATCTGCCATGGAGTGAGTGCACCATCACCCTACAGGACATCACGTACCACCTCGAATTACGGGTGCATAGAGAACCAGTAGGTGGGTGTTTCCGCGATTTCTACACATGGTATAAGATGGAGACCTAGGAGTTGGTGGAGCGGCTATTTGGTGCCAAACCTCCTATGGTTTAGCAGCAGGGAGCACAGAGGAATGAGTTTTTCTCCCTCAAGCTGACATGGCTTCGGGAGCGACTCCGGCAGATGCCTGTTACAGATGATCCAGCCACCCTACAACAGTACACCAGGTGCTACATTATGTTGTTGATTGGGAGTTGCTTGATGACTGACAAGTCAAACAATCAGGTCCATCTCTGGTGACTGCCACTCCTTGATGACTTTCAGCGGTGTTGTTCTTTGTATTAGGGTTCGGGGCTCAACGGGACCATTTTACAAATTATCTCTCATGAATTTATTGGTGCTATGCTTTTTTTCTTGGCAGGAACAGGACGTACCACTCCCTATGGTTTGCAGCACATTAGACGACCACAGACATTATAGGATGTACTCTGCTGCTAGTCTCTTGGATATACCAGAGATTTTTGCAGTGGTGTCCACCCGAGCGACGGCTTTATACGTATCCTATGACTGTGAGGTAGGTGTGATTTATAGTTTTCTTCTTCGTCATTTATGTAATCCGATATGATATGCAATAAATTGATGCTTTGTCATTCTTGTGAGTATGCACAGGTTGGTAAGTATTCCATAGCAGAGTTGGGATTAACACGAGCAGAGAGTCCTCTGATGGCATCGTGAGTTGAACCAGTTACAGTTAGATGAGGTAAACTCTATTTTTTTATTCAGTTACCAAAAAAGTAAATTACTTATCATGTGTTAGAAAATGACGATGATCATTATCGTACATATTTCGTTGCAGCAACCTCGACACCTTATTGTATGACTTCTCTCAATCACTGTATATCTACGCAATTGCCTTTTGCTTCGCCATCCAGACCTTTCTGTACGAGGGTTTGAAGTGATAGCTTTGCCTAACTGCACCTTGTAGGATAGAAATGCTGACGGATGGCGAGGACTGTATCAATGGGAGGATGACACAGCAGATGAGGCTGCTGGCTAACTGTCAGTGGTCCTGAGATTTGGTGAGTGCTAAACACATGTGCGCTCCTCCAACTCTACGCACCTCTCTAAAGAAATATAACAACCGTGGTTGAGATGTACAACAAGCATAACAATGACAACTAAGAATATAGAACACAGTTAAACTTGAACTTACCAATATCCGAGATTTTGTCAGGGAGCAACACGAAGATGCCAAAGGCAGCCTGCTTCAGATTGTCGGTAACGTACATGGTACTTTAACCGATCCTACTTCGCAACTCGGTACTCAGCACTTCTGGGAATGCTGTAATTCTTCACGTCCTGCAATACTACATCTCGACTTTTGTATCTATGGCTAACCCAAAACTCCACACCACTGTCTAAGTTGTAATCGTCTTCACTAGTGTTGAAAAATAGATTTTCTCTTGCATCGCATCCAGATCCAATGTATGATAGTGACTGAGTACAGATGACAAAGCCAGAATTGGGTTCGGGACAGGTAGAAGATATCGACGTGATGGCTTAACCATGGTCTCCGGTACAAACTTCTCTTCGTCATCATCTTCAAAAGAACTACTCTCGTTGCTATTCACAACATACTCCTCGTCTGAGTCCTCATCGTCAACGTCCATGTGTTCCACTGGACGAGCAACGTGTAGCAGTGATGGTGCGAGAGGTGGATGCCCAGATCTACCGCCACCGACATCACCAACCTCCGGGAAAGCTCCATCACTTGTTCTGTCATGATTCTCCCGTGGATGCCAAACATTAGGCACACATGCTCGTCGCCATGGAGCCAAAACAGACGAAACCGAAAAAAACTCTATTTTTCATCAGTGCTAGCAACCTATACCCCATCTTTCTGATCTCTTTTGTCCTGCTTCCACCAACGCTACTCGGTATCAGACTCTTCAGCTCAGACAAATAACTTACTCGTCGGGTACGCAACAGAACGGGATTCTCACACTCAAATATCACCCCAATATCACTATTTCTTATATGGCAATTGGGATACACACTTACAACCGAATATCCACTACTACTAGATATTTTGGCTTATTTTCGGAAGAAAAAGGTAGAAAAGAAGTAGTGAAATATTTATGAAGATACAAAGGGTTAAACATTCTTTTATAGCTGCTGAAAATGTGTTATGTATCTCGTTTATACTATAAACGTCATAATTATTCACGTATCTCGTTTATAATGTAAACAAAATAAGATTACACGTATCTTGTTTGTATTGTAAACGAAATATACACATCAACATTGTGTGGTCTTATCTCGTTTACAGTATAAATGTAATACATGCAATCTTATTTCGTTTATACTGTAATCATTTATACTGTAAACAAGATAAAAAATAATATGCATTTTCATAAAATTACTACAAATTATATATTTTGTTAAATAAAATATTTAATTTCTTTATTTAAAAAAATACATAAATTATTAGATCGCCTCATGCATCAAGAATCATTGAATTAAGACAAATCTACACATTTATTTATTGCCATATTAAACACTAGTTAATCAGAGAACACTCGTAAAGATCTAAAAAAATTTGAAAGTTATATATATATATATATATAACATAACAAAAAGATAATTTTTATAATAAGCTAATATTATAGATCAAATTTAATAATATAATTAAAAAGAAATAAATATTATTATATTAAAAAAAATAAATTCTACAACATTATACATGAATCCGTCTATGAGGATACTAGTTAAATAATACCAAATAGTTTATAGAACATAATAGTGATAGAGTAGTAACGTTTGAATTTTATGTTTTTTTTTTTGCCTTTTTATTTATGGATCATTTTAGTGTACAGATCTTCTTTTGAATAAATGACCATTTGTACCCATGAGAATTTAGAACGCTGATATTTGTACCCATTGTAGATGGAAACTGACTTTGTAACCATGAGAGATAGGCTCCGTGTGACAAAAATAGCCTGGCTTGGGTTGGCACTTGCTTCGGGGTTGTAGGACCCTACGTGGCTCTCCGAACCTCCTAAAGCCCTGTCTACATGGATCTGAACGACGCCCTTTCGACCGGAAACGTCGCACCACCCCAGATTCTGACTTCTCCAACGATTATCGTCACCGCCGCCGAAGCCCCAGCTATGACTCATACGACCGCAGTAAAGACCGCAGCCGTGATCGCCACTGACCCGAGTTGTCCGAACGTAGAAGCCCCAAGTGCGTCACCACCAACGAAGGACATCCTAACGGCGACGCACTTCCAAAGAACTTCGACCGCCAGAACGGTGGCTTGTTTCACAACCGCGACCGTCGCAATGGTGACTGGCGACGGCGCTTCGATTCCGAGTCCGACGAGGAACTGAAGGGATTGCCGTTCGAAGGTAGGCGCGAGAATAATAACGATTCGAGCGACAAAGAGATCAAACATTACGAAAAATCAAAATTTGAATCCAATTCGGAGAGTTCTTCGGAGTCTGAATCGGAATCCGACGGTTCGCGCTCGAGGAGAAAAAGAAAAAAGAGTTCTGGTTCTAAGCGCAGTAGACGAAAGTCGAATAGCGATAACGAATCTGATGAGAGTGAATCTAAATTTGACGATTCAATTTCAAGGAGGAAGAGAAGAAGGAGTTCCAAGTCGAAGGGTCGGAGAAGGAGAAGGAGAAGGAGAAAAGTTGATAGTGATGTTGAATCGGAGGAAAGCGATACTGAAGAAGAGGAGCGCAAAAAATCTGATGAAGAAGAAGCATTCTTCGCTGTCGAAGGTAAGCAGAAGAGAAAGAAGCAAAAAATATGAATCAGAAAGCGAGGGTTCTGAGTTAGAAGAGGAAAAGGATTCTGCTGATGCAAAGAACAAAGCAACAGTTGAAGAGGTGATGAAAACAGAGGTGAACCCCGAGGCTTTGAAATTGAAGGAACTCTTTGAATCTCAGAAGACACCAGCTTTAAATAACGAACCTGCAGTAGGGCCAATGCCCTTGCCAAGGGCAGAGGGTCACATAAGTTATGGTGGTACCCTTAGACCGGGAGAAGGTGATGCAATCGTGCAGTATATGCAGCAGGGGAAGCGTATCCCACGAAGAGGTGAAGTCGGTCTTTCAGTTGAAGAGATTCAGAAGTTTGAGAGCCTTGGTTATGTCATGAGTGGTAGCAGGCATTAGAGGATGAATGCCATTCATATTAGGAAGGAGAACCAGGTTTATAGTGCTAAGGATAAGCGTGCTTTAGCTATGTTTAACTATGAGGAAAAGGCCAAGAGGGAGCACAAGGTTATGGCTGATCCACGTAGACAGAGTTTTGGGAGGTTTGGAAAGCCACGTAAGATCCTACAACCCCGAAGCAAGTGCCAACCCAAGCCAGACTACTTTTGTCAGACAGAGTCCATCTCTCATGATTACAAAGTCAGTTTTCATCTAAGATGGATACAAATGTCAGCGTTCTGAACTCTGATGAGTACAAATGGTCATTTATTCATCTTCTTTTTATAGATATTATACAAAGTTTTTTAGATTTTTTTTTGGATTAAAACTAAAGATTGGATACGTGGTGTCTTTTTATTGAACATTGACCACAGTTTAAAGAAAAACTGTAATTCAAATGTTTAGTAATTAGCATGCCAAATTAAACTAAACTCTTGAGATTAGAATTAGTTAAAATTTTTGACATGCTTTTAGTTGGTTAACGAGAAATTTAAGTGTGCATACAAGTGGAAATTTTTTTTGGTAAATAAATAAGTTAATTTTTATATTGATTTATTTTTAATTATTTATATTTTCACTCAATTACTTCAAATTTTAATGGGTTATAAATGGATTCAAATTTTGAATTTTAAAATCTTTTGTAATTTAAAAATCTTTCAAATGGTTATATTCCTTCAATCTAAATAATAATAGTTTAAATTAGATTAGATTAAAAAATAAATTTAAATTCTACCATGTAAATTACAATCGTTTTAATCAATTGGATTATATTAAAAAACAACATCAAATCGATATAATTCAAATCATAATAATTATATCAATTTAATTTTGTAAATCGATCCAAACAGAACTATAAATATTTTTTTCAATAATTTGATATTTTTGCCATTATGATAATATTTGTGTTAGATATACACTAAAATTAATCATTGAAATTAGCCACTAGTATAATATTACATGTTAGAATATAAAATATGCATTAAAAATTAATTAAACAACATATATATTTAAATATACCTGATTTTTGTGATTAAATTTAGTGTAATATAGTATTTTTGTTATAATAAAATATATATCAATCGTTTAAGAAATGCATATAAGTATAAATATAAATTTTAATTTTCTTTATTTTTAAAAATTGCTTAATGGCACATTTATAAAGCTATTTTTTTTTATATTCCACATGTATAATACTATAAAATTCATGTTTTACATACAGGAAAATATATGCTCATATGCCAAAAAATGTAATTTGATCGTTGCTCTATTTTTATTTATTTCTATTTCTAATTATTAAATTGTATACAGTAGACCTTTGATATTAAAAAATAACACAACTAATATAAGAGAGTGCATTGTCAATATTACTCAACTATCTAATTGTTTGATTGAGTTTTTAATTTTTTTATTAAGGTGATCAATTATCAAACATTTGGATTCACAAATAAAAGAAAAAAAAAAGTAAAATAGAAAAAGAATTGATAATAAAAGTTGTAATAATTGAAATAAAAATAAAAAAAAATTAACTTTTTAAAATTTTGAAATTAAAGAATACAACCAAAGTGATAAAGAAGAAGAAAATGAAAGTAAAATAAAAAGTGAGACTTAAGTAAGTAAGAATTTTAACATATCGAAATTGAAAGGTATCAGAAACTTGTGGTGTGTGATAGAAAGAATCAGATCTGAGAAGAAGAGTGAGTAGTGGAGCAGAGTTTCAAGAACAGAGAGAGAGAAAGAAGAAAAGAAGAACGTGACCTGAATCCATTTCAAATGTGTAATTGGTAAAGTGAATGTACAATGAGTGAGTGAGTCATTTTATACTTACAAAGGAAAGTCCTTCTAGAAGGGTATGGAAGTGTTAACTTGTAACTAACTACTGAACTGAATTACTAGCTACTAACTGAATTGCTAACTTCTAACTAACTTCTTGCTAACTTCTAACTAACTTCTCTTAAACAGAAAAATTAGTTTTCTAATCTCTTTTAGCTGACTCAGCAGTAATGCAATAATAGCAATAGGCTTAAGACACTCCTATCATTATCTCCACTTTCTTTTCCTTCAAAATTCTTCTGCAAGAACAGTACACATGAGAGTAAACCTCTGCACTCCCTTTAGGTGTTGCTGCTAATTCTGGTTTCTTGACTAGCTTGTTGATCACCACTCTCCATTTCAACAATATTCAGCCTGGACCTGAACTGCAAAAACTTCTCTGAGGGTACTATTTTTGTCAGAACATCAGCTACCTGAACGATTCCTGGAATATCGCCGATTCTGATATTTTTGTTGTTTACATGACCTCTTACAAAGTGCATGTCTATTTCAAAGTGTTTGGACTTTGAGTGAAGGATTGGATTGGCTGCCAACAGTACTGCACTCAGATTGTCACAGTACATTAGTGGTGTTTCTCTTAAGGGACACTGTAATTCAACCATGAAATTCTTTATCCACAGTAACTATGCCACCAGGTCAGCCAAGCTTCTATATTCTGCTTCTGTACTGGACCTCACAACTGCAGTTTGTTTCTTTGATGCCCACGAAATCAAATTCCCACCTAGGAACACGCAGTACCCGCTTGTAGACTTCCTATCATCTGGATCTCCAGCCCAATCTGAATCACTATATGTAGTGATTTGCATCGAGTTTTCTCGCTTCAGGTGCAGTCCATAGTGTCTTGTGCCACTGAGATATCTCAGGATCCTCTTTACCATTCGCTAGTGAACATCCAAAGGAGCTTGAACAAATTGTGCTATTTTGTTGACACTGTAAGAGATTTCTGGCGTAGTTACTACCAGGTACTGAAGGCTTCTAATTACTGACCTATATAGCTAAGGATTTGCAAATTGTGGCCCACCAAAAGCTAAGAATTTTACAGTTGAAGGCAATGGGGTGTGGCAACTTGTGTAACCAGTCATGCCAGCTTTCTTTAGAATTTCACCAATGTACTTCTGCTGTGATAAGAGCAAACCACCAACTTTAGATCTTTCCACCTGAATGCCAAGGAAGTAATGAAGACTCCCCATGTCTTTGAGAGAAAATTTTGCATTCAGTTGCTCAATTGCTTTTTTTACCAGCTTCTCTGATTCACCTGTGATGATTATATCATCCACGTACACTAGTATATAGGTCTTTATGCCATCAACATTTTTCAAGAAAACTGAGATATCAGACTTTGTTGCTTGAAAGCCAATTTCACCAAGTCCCATTATCAGCTTGTGATACCACTCTCTTGGGGCTTGTTTTAACCCATAGAGAGCCTTGTCCAGTTTGCATACTAGGGATGAATCACTGGTTTCATACCCTTTAGGCTGTTTCATATACACTTCTTCTACCAATTCTCCATGCAGGAATGTGTTGTTCACATCTAGCTGCCTTATCACCCAAGACTTTGCCAAGGCCATTGACAGAAGTAGCCTGATGGAGGTTGGTTTTACCACTGGACTGTATGTCTCAGTGAAGTCAAAACCAGGCTTTTGTGCAAACCCTCGTGCCATTAGCCTGGCTTTGTGTTTTTGTAGGGACCCATCTGCATTGTACTTGATCCTAAACACCCACCTACTTCCAATTGCTTCTTTATTAGGGGGACATATTTTGTTCTTCATTAGTGCTTCATATTCTGTGTCCATTGCTGCTTTCCATTTGGGTATGCTGAGAGCTTGTTGTACACTCTTTGGTTCTACACTTGCTTGAAAGGCCTTTGGTTTGAACACTCCTGCTTTGCTTCTGGTGACCATGGATGTGAGTTCCTTGACACTGTTTGATTAGCTTTCAGGTTTGAAATTGGCAACACAATTTCTATGTCATTTATTGGAATTGGGATGGGAGTTGCTGATGCTGCTGTTGGCCTCTATTGAGATGTAGTTGATCTATGGTTTAGGTTGTTGTTGTGCTATTTGGACTGAGCTTTCAGTTACAGAATTTTGTTGGATTGCATTTCTAGGAGAGTTTGCTGCTGCTGCTTCTGAAATCTGTTGAGCTGAATCTAAACTGTCTTGAGTTGAAGCTGTCCTAGTGACTTTACTGAGCCTTGGAATTGTTGGAAAACTTGGAGTTAGAGTTGAGGTCTCTAAGTTTTGTATGTTGCTGGCTGCTTCTTTTGTTTTTTGAAAAGGGAATCTTTCTTCAAAAAATACAACATTTGGAGTTGTGATGATTTTCCCTTGTTGAGTGAGGCATTTGTAGCCTTTTCGGACTGAATCATATCCAATGAAGGTGCACGGAGAGGATCTAAAATCGAGCTTATGCTTGTTGTAAGGCCTTTGATGGGGAAAAAATAGGCACCCAAATACCCTGAGATTCTCAAAGGTTGGTTTCTTTCCAAGCAACTTTTCTGTTGGTGACTGCCCTTCCAACACTGGTATAGGTAGTAAGTTGATTAGTTTTACTGCTGTAGCAAAGGCATCACCCCAGAATTTTGTAGGCATTGAGGTTGCTGCTAGTAAGGTCAGTCCCATTTCAACTACATGTCTGTGTTTCATTTCAGCTGAGCCATTTTGTTGGTGCACATGAGGACATGAGAACCTGTGTATGATTCTCCTTTCCTGCAAGATCTTAGACAAACTCATATACTCAGCAACATTATCATTTTGTATCATCTTTAGTTTTTGGTGCGGAATTTATAGTCCACAAACTAACCGGCAAGTGCACCGGGTCGTACCAAGTAATACCTCAGGTGAGTGAGGGTCGATCCCACGAGGATTGAGGGACTAAGCAACAATGGTTGATTAATTTACTTAGTTAGACAAACAGAAAATAGTGTTTGAGAGTTCAAAAAGCATTAAATTAAAGATAGGGCGAATAAATAAGTTAGGAATAAAGTATGGAGAAACAGTTAAGGCTTCATAGTTATCTATTTCCTAGATTGACTTTTCTTATTAACTATTTTAATCATGTAAGATTTAATTCATGGCAAACTGTATGTGACTAGACCCTAATTCCTTAGACCTTTCTAGTCTCCTCTAAAATTCATCAATTGCCAATTCCTTGGCCACTTAATTTCAATTAGAGGGTGAAGTTCAATTCTAGTTTATATGCCACAGAAATCCTAATTACCCAAATATAAGAGGATTATATGTCATGTATCCTGTTAAGTCCAGATAATTAGAAATTTAGGAGAATATGTTTTCAAGCTGTTGTTCAAGTAAAGAGCTTTTCCAAGTTATACAAGAACTCAATTAGAAAGAGGGTCATACTTCCGTTCCACCCAAATTCATAAGATAAAGAACGAAAACAATTCTTGAAATATAAATCAGTACATGAATTAAAATAGAAAAATAATAAAATCAATCCATACAATAGACAGAGCTCCTAACCTTAACAGTGGAGGTTTAGTTGCTCATAATTCAGAGTGAAAAACTAGGATTGTAAATTGGACTGAGATGGAATGAAAAGTTAACTAATTCCAATCCCTCTTATATCTAATCCTAATAAATTTAAAATCTATTTTCTAAAACTAAAAGTAATATATTTTCCTATTTTAAAATAAAAGTTTAAATCCGAATCCAAATCAGCATTTTTTGCGTTTTCTGCATGTGGCACATGTCACGCGTACGCGTCACTGGTCTTCTTTGCATGTCACGCGTACGCGTTAGGTACGCGCATGCGTTGCTGAGAAACTTCACTTTTCATGCGTACGCGTCAGGTACGCGCACGCGTCGCCATTAAAAGCTCCAAATCACACGCAAGCGTCAGGTACGCGCACGCGTCGCTCTTTGCTGTCATCTCCTTTAATTCTTGTGCTGATTCCATTTGTGCAAGCTTCCTCTCCATCCTCTAAGCCATTCCTGCTCTATATGACCTTCTTCTCTTTTTCTGTGGAAGCTCCATCAAATCCAACCAAATGCTACCTAAAATAAACAGAATTGCACACAACTCAAAGTAGCATCCATAGTGGCTAAAAGATAATTAATTCTTGATTAAACTCAACAATTTAAATGCAAATTTACTAGGAAAAGATAGGGAAGATGCTCACGCTTCACAACACCAAACTTGAATTGTTGCTTGTCCTCAAGCAACCAAACTAATGTAGGCTTAGAGTGTGAATTTGCATGAGAATGAGAATTGGATTAAGCTCCTGTCTCTTCTCAAAGTGGGGTTTATCAATTGCAATTATGAACAGTTTTGGCATCTCACTCTCCTTTGAATCAGAAGGAAGTCACTGTCATTCAGAATTAGAATCTGGATAATATTATGAATTCTCTGATCTTTTGTAACTCAATTTAACCCTTGAACACAGCATCTTTTCTTTGATTCTCTTTTCTTTGGTGCTTTGCACCTTGAGCCTAGATGTGACTTTAAATGTTTTGTCTCAAGGATTACTTGACACAAAAATACCACAATCACTTAACTGGGGAACTCTCTTTAAGTTATGATTTTCCTTTCAGCTACTCCCAGACAGTGGTGCTCAAAGCCTTTGGCATACTCTGCTAATTGCAATTGATCTCGACTCTAAATGTTTTGTCTCAAGGATTACTTGACACAAGAACACCACAAGCATATGACTAGGGAAACAACTCTTTGAGCTTTTAATCATGTCTGACCTCCCTAGTCATTGATGCTCAGAGCCTTGGACCTTGCTTTTATATCCCCTTTTTTTTTCAATGTTGTTTCTTTTGCTTCAAGGATTAAACTTTTACTTATTGCAGAGACTTCATAATAGTTCTCTAAATTCTTGTTCCTTGTACATCAACATTCTTTGATTCAAATTTAAATATGCAATGTTCATGTCATGCATTCAGAGTCACAAAAATTACCACCACATTTGAATAAATGAGAGTACTCTAAAAATTAAACTCAATTTCTCATGCACTACATCTTTTCTTCGTTCTTTTTTATTTCAAGCTCAGTGGGCAATATATGAGGCACCTTTCAACATTAAAGCAATTAACAGAAAATTTCAAAATAACAGAACTAAACTCGAACCTAGGAATCTAACTAATAAAGGATCATGCAATAAACAAAGTAAAATAGCAGAAAACCGGAACATAACATGGTAAGAGTGGGAAGGAATATAGAATGAAAAGAACTCAACCACCTTAGTTATGTTGGTGGCCATCTCATTCCTCTGGCTATGCTCCTAAGTGAAGATGATTTGCCTCCCTTTGGTCCCATAGAAAAGCCATAAGCGAAGCGACAACACCAAACTTAAAGGTTTTCTTGTCCTCAAGCAAAGAAGAGCTGAAAATAGAGAGGGACATAAAAAAAAGACAGAAAAAAATAGTATGATGAAAGAAGAGTAAAAGGATAAAAGAACAAGAGAGAATTAGGATTGGGGGGTGGATGATTTGAAATCAAGCGCTGAGGGGTTTAATTTGGGCGTCGCATGCGACGCGCACGCGTACGCGTGGATGGCCAGGATTGGAAAATGATGCGCACGTGTCAGGGATGTGTACACGTGATGGGACTTGTGCTCCCAGCACCATTCCAGCCCCACACCATCATAACTCTCTGGCCATGCACCCATTTATGCCGTTTTTCAAGGTCACGCGTACGTGTGGGGGACGCGCACGCGTGGACTGGTGGAAACGCAAGCGACACATACGCATGAGGGACGCGTACGCATGAGACAGCTTGTGCGCCCAGCACAGTTCCAGCCCCACTCCTGCTCAACTCTCTGTCCAATTTTATTTTTCACGCACACACATATGACGCGTACGCGTCAGTGACGCTTGCGCGTCGTGTGCTCTTTTTTTTTTGTGTCACCTGAAGTGTTCGGTTCCTGTTATAAAATAGCTGCATGATCAGAAAAATAGTAAAAACTCAATAAAAATCAAATAAATAAGAAAATCACTACTACGAAAAATAGCTAAGGATACGAAATTATCGGGTTACCTCCCGACAAGCGCTTCTTTACCGTCACAAGCTTGACGGTCAGCTCCTCTAAGGAGGAGAATCATAGGGGCTCAGCTCTTCACCCCTTACTTTGAACTTCTTTTCTATGTCTCCATAAATCAGCTCAATATGCTCCAGAAAGAGGATTCTGTTTACTGTATAAATTCATACTGGATCCCTAGTCAACACCACCTTCATTCCTGGGGAGAAATCTTCAGTGGGGATCTTTTTGTTTCTCCATCCTCTGGGTACTTTCTTCATTTTGGGGACCTCCTCCTTGGTTGATGATGCATTCCCGACACCAAACTTAGGTTTGATGTCAGGAGGAATTTTATTGGTTGTCACTAAAGGAGGTTTGAGCTGCAATTTCTGCTGTGCATCATTAGGGGGTTCTTGAAGGTTTGGATCAATAAGCTCAGTCTGCATGCACCTCTCTTCTTTACCTGCTGAATGTATATCTTTGAAGACATGAAAAACCAGTTGCTCGTTATGCACTCTGAGCACTAATTCACCCACTTCTATATCAATTAGAGCTCTCCCAGTGGCTAGGAATGGTCTTTCTAGAATTATAGAGGCATTCTTATCCTCCCCCGTGTCAAGAATCACAAAATCTGCTAGGAGAAAGAACTTACCTACTTTGACCAAGATATTCTCCACTAATCCGTATGCAGGCTTCATAGATTTGTCTGTCATCTATAATGCTATCTGTGTGGGTTGTGCCTCTTGGATTTGCAACTTCTTCATCACAGATAGGGGCATTAGATTTATGCTTGCCCCCAGATCACATAGGGATTTCTCAAAGGTTGTGCTCCCAATGGTGCATGGAATTTGAAAGCTCCCTAGATTTGGTGATGAGCAGATAATTTATACGCTTTTTGGCATTGTTTTTAGTAGAATCTAGTTACTTTTAGGGATATTTTCATTAGTTTTATGTTAAATTTACATTTCTGGACTTTACTATGAGTTTTTGTATTTTTTTGTGATTTCAGGTATTTTCTGGCTGAAATTGAGGGACTTGAGCAAAAATCAGATTCAGAGGTTGAAGAAGGACTGCTGATGTTGTTGGATTCAGATTCACGGGTCATCACCTTCATCACAGTTAAGCGCGAATGAACATCTTAGATAGGAACAAGCGTGTTTGAATGGAAAACAGAAATACTTGCATTAATTCATTGAGACACAGCAGAGCTCCTCACCCCCAACAATGGGGTTTAGAGACTCATGCCGTCAGAGAATACAAAGTTTAGATCTGAAATGTCATGAGATACAAAATAAGTCTCTAAAAGTTGTTTAAATACTAAACTAGTAGCCTAGGGTTACAAAATATGAGTGGACTATGATGGATGATGCAGAGATCCACTTCTGGGGCCCACTTGGTGTGTGCTGGGGCTGAGATTTTAAGCAATTCACGTGCAGAGGCCATTTGTGGAGTTGAACGCCAGTTTTTGTGCCAGTTTGGGCGTTCAACTCCAGTTTTTTATCCTTTTCTGGCGCTGGACGCCAGAATTGGGCAGAGAACTGGCGTTGAATGCCAGTTTACGTCGTCTATCCTTGTACAAAGTATGGACTATTATATATTGCTGGAAAGCCCTGGATGTCTACTTTCCAACGCAATTGGAATCATGCAATTTCGAGTTCTGTAGCTCCAGAAAATCCACTTTGAGTGCAGGGAGGTCAGAATCCAACAGCATCAGCAGTCCTTTTTCAGCCTGAATCAGATTTTTGCTCAGCTCCTTCAATTTCAGCCAGAAAAATACCTGAAATTACAGAAAAACACACAACTCATAGTAAAGTCTAGAAATATGAATTTTTTCTAAAAACTACTAGAAATAGACTAAAAACTAACTAAAACATACTCTAAACTATATGAAAATATCCCCAAAAAGCGTATAAAATATCCGCTCATCACAACACCAAACTTAAACTGTTGCTTGTCCTCAAGCAACTAGACAAATAAAATAGAAGACTAATAGGTTGAGAAGCAATAATATCTCAGAGTTTTTGATTGAAGCTCAGATTCTAATTAGATGAGCGGGACTAGTAGCTTTTTGCTTCTGAACAGTTTTGGCATCTCACTTTATCCATTGAAGCTCAGAGTGATTGGCATCTATAGGAACTCAGAATTTAGATAGTGTTATTGATTCTCTTAGTTCAGTGTGATGATTCTTGAACACAGCTTCTTTATGAGTCTTGGCCGTGGCCCTAAGCACTTTGTTTTCCAGTATTACCACCGGATACATAAATGCCACAGACACATAACTGGGTGAACCTTTTCAGATTGTGACTCAGCTTTGCTAAAGTCCCCAATTAGAGGTGTCCAGAGTTCTTAAGTACACTCTTCTTTTTGCTTTGGACCTTGACTTTAACCGCTCAGTCTCAAGTTTTCACTTGACACCTGCACGCCACAAGCACATGGTTAGGGACAGCTTGGTTTAGCCGCTTAGACTAAGATTTCAGTCCTTTAGGCCCTCCTATCCACTGATGCTCAAAGCCTTGGGATCCTTTTTAATTGCCCTTGCCTTTTGGTTTTAAGGGTTATTGGCTTTTTCTGCTTGCTTCTTCTTTTTTTTTTTTTTTGCAAGCTTTGTTCTTTGCTGCTTTTTCTTGCTTCAAGAATCATTTTTATGATTTTTCAGATTATCAATAACATGTCTCATGTTCATTATTCTTTCAAGAGCCAACATATTTAACAGTCTTAAACAACAAATTCAAAAGACATATGCACTGTTCAAGCATTCATTCAGAAGACAGAAAGCATTGCCACCACATTTAACTAATTAGAATTTCTCTTATTAAACTCGAAATTTTATTGCCTCTTATTCAAAAGATCTACTATTTTATTCGTGTTTGCTGATGATGAGAAAAATAGACTATAACTTAATTGGGGATAAAATCAAACTAGACACTAATTACTACTAATGGTCATGTAATGAAGACACAGACATAGATAAGCACTTATCATAGAGTAAATGAAAAACAGAGAAAGTAAGAACAAGGAATGAGTCCACCTTAGTGATGATGGCATTTCCTTCTTGAGGCACCAATGATGTTCTTGAGCTCTTTTATGTCTCTTCCTTGCCTTTATGGCTTGATTCCTAGTGATTTTTGGTATTTCTATCCTCAGTTGCTTCCAATAATTATGTGGAAGGAAGTGCATCCCCTGAGGTATCTCTTGATTTGCAGCCACATGTTCTACCACTGAGCTATAGATCCTTTACATAATTGTTTTACCACACCAAACTTAGAATGTTGCTCACCCTCAAGCAAAAGAAGAGGGAATTGCACACAACTCTGGGTGTTCAGTGCCAGGTTGGTGCCCATTTTGGGCGTTCAACGCCCATTTACTAGCCATTTCTGGCGTTGAACGCCAGAACCATGCTCTGTTCTGGCGTTGAACGCCAGACAGGTGCTTCCTCCAGGGTGTGATTTTTCTCCTGCTGTTTTTGATTCCGTTTTCAATTTTTAATATTTATTTTGTGACTCCACATGATCGTGAACCTAATAAAACATGAAAAATCATGAGAATAAATAAAAATTGGGTTGCCTCCCAACAAGCGCTTCTTTACTGTCCTTAGCTGGACTTTGCTAAGCTTTTAATCTAGCTTCAGCCTTGAGCATTCTTGCTCAGTGTTGCCTTCAAGATAATGTTTGATTCTCTGTCCATTGACAATGAACTTCTTATCAGAATCAATATCTTGAAGCTCCACATAACCATATGGTGATACACTTGTAATCACGTATGGTCCCCTCCACCGGGATTTCAGTTTCCCGGGGAATAGCCTGAGTCTAGAGTTAAACAACAGAACCTTCTGTCCTGGTTCAAAGATTCTAGATGACAGCTTTCTGTCATGCCACTTTTTTTATTTTTCTTTATATAGCTTGGCATTTTCGAAAGCTGTGAATCTGAACTCCTCTAGCTCATTTAGCTGGAGCAATCTTTTTTCTCCTGCTAATTTGGCATCCAAGTTTAGGAATCTGGTTGCCCAGTAGGCCTTATGTTCCAGTTCCACGGGCAGGTGACATGCCTTACCATACACCAGTTGGTATGGAGAGGTCCCTATAGGGGTCTTGAATGCTGTTCTGTAAGCCCACAGAGCATCATCCAAGCTCCTTGCCCAATCCTTTCTACGGGTATTTACTGTCCGTTCCAGGATTCTCTTTAATTCTCTATTAGAGACTTCAGCCTGCCCATTGGTTTGTGGATGATATGGAGTAGCCACTTTGTGGCGAATTCCATACCGAACCATGGCAGAGTAAAGTTGTTTATTGCAGAAGTGAGTGCCCCCATCACTGATTAACACTCTAGGGACACCAAACCTGCTAAAGATATGTTTCTGGAGGAACTTCAGCACTGTTTTAGTATCATTGGTGGGTGTGGCAATAGCCTCAACCCATTTTGATACATAGTCAACTGCCACCAGAATATAAGTGTTTGAGTATGATGGTGGGAAAGGTCCCATGAAGTCAATTCCCCATACATCAAACAACTCTATTTCCAAGATTCCTTGTTGAGGCATGGCGTAACCATGAGGCAATAGAAGCCACATTGGAGGACCTTTCCAAGATTCCTTGTTGAGGCATGGCGTTACCAGCTCTTTGGCAACTGTCACAATTACGTACAAACTCTCGGGAATCTTTATAGAGTGTGGGCCAATAGAAGCCACATTGGAGGACCTTGGTGGCTGTTCGCTCACCTCCGAAATGTCCTCCATATTGAGATCCATGGCAATGCCATAGGATTTTCTGTGCTTCCTCTCTGGGGACACACCTACGGATGATTCCGTCTGCACATCTCTTAAAGAGATAGGGTTCATCCCACAAGTAGTACTTTGCATCAGTAACTAATTTTTTCTTTTGTATTCAATTGTACTCCTTGGGTATGAACCTTGCAGCTTTATAGTTTGCAATATCGGCAAACCATGGTGCTTCCTGAATGGCAAATAGATGCTCATCAGGGAACGTCTCAGAGATCTCAAGAAAGGGGAGGGACGTCCCTTCCACTGGCTCTATCCGGGACAGATGATCAGCCACTTGGTTCTCTGTCCCTTTTTTGTCTCTTATTTCTATATCAAACTCTTGCAGAAGCAATACCCATCTGATGAGCCTGGGTTTTGAATCCTGCTTTGTGAGTAGATATTTAAGAGCAGCATGGTCAGTATACACAATCACTTTTGATCCTACTAAGTATGATCTGAACTTGTCAATGGCGTAAACCACTGCAAGTAGTTCTTTTTCTGTGGTTGTGTAATTTTTCTGGGCATCATTTAGAACGCGACTGGCATAATAAATGACATGCAGAAGCTTGTCATGCCTCTGTCCCAATACTGCACCAATGGCATGATCACTGGCATCACACATTAACTCAAATGGCAATGTCCAGTCTGGTGCAGAAATGACTGGTGCTGTGACCAGCTTAGCTTTCAGCGTTTCAAACGCCTGCAGGCATGCTGTGTCAAACACAAATGGCGTGTCAGCAGCTAGCAGATTGCTTAGAGGTTTTGCGATTTTTGAAAAATCCTTTATAAACCTCCTATAGAATCCTGCATGCCCCAGAAAGCTTCTGATTGCCTTAACATTGGCAGGTGGTGGTAATTTTTCAATTACCTCTATTTTTGCTTGATCCACCTCTATTCCCTTGTTTGAGATTTTATGCCCAAGAACAATTCCTTCAGTCACCATGAAGTGACACTTTTCCCAGTTTAAAACTAGGTTGGTTTCTTGGCATCTTTTCAGAACAAGTTTCAGGTGATCAAGACAGGAGCTGAATGAGTCTCCATATACTGAGAAGTCATCCATGAAGACTTCCAGAAATTTTTCCACCATATCAGAGAAAATAGAGAGCATGCATCTCTGGAAGGTTGCAGGTGCATTGCATAGCCCAAAGGGCATCCTTCTATAAGCAAACACTCCGGATGGACATGTGAATGCTGTTTTCTCTTGATCCTGGGGATCTACTGCAATCTGGTTATAGCCTGAGTAGCCATCCAAAAAGCAGTAGTAATCATGACCTGCTAGTCTCTCTAGCATCTGGTCTATGAATGGTAAAGGAAAATGATCCTTTCTGGTGGCTGTATTGAGCCTTCTGTAATCAATACACATGAGCCACCCTGTAACTGTTCTTGTAGGAACCAGTTCATTTTTTTCATTATGAATCACTGTCATGCCTCCCTTTTTTGGGACGACTTGAACAGGGCTCACCCAGGGGCTATCAGAAATGGGATAAATAATCCCAGCCTCTAGTAATTTGGTGACCTCTTTCTGCACCACTTCCTTCATGGCTGGATTTAGCCGCCTCTGTGGTTGAACCACTGGTTTGGCATTATCCTCCAGTAGGATTTTGTGCATGCATCTAGCTGGGCTTATGCCCTTAAGGTCACCTATGGACCACCCAAGAGCTTTCTTGTGTGTCCTTAGCACTTGAATAAGTGCTTCCTCTTCCTGTGAATTTAAAGCAGAGCTTATGATCACTGGAAAGGTGTCACCTTCTCCTAGAAATGCATATTTCAAGGATGGTGGCAGTGGCTTGAGCTCTGGTTTAGGAGGTTTTTCCTCTTTCAGAAGAAAGTTCAGAGGCTCTTTCATGTCCCCTGAATCCTCCAAATCAGGCTGAACATCTTTAAAGATGTCTTCCAACTCTGATTCGAGACTCTCAGCCATGTTGATCTCTTCTACCAAAGAGTCAATAAGGTCAACTTTCATGCAGTCTGTTGATGTGTCTGGATGCTGCATGGCTTTGACAGCGTTCAACTTGAACTCGTCATTGTTGACTCTCAGGGTTATTTCTCCCTGTTGGACGTCAATGAGGGATCGTCCAGTTGCTAGGAAGGGTCTTCCTAGAATGAGAGTGGCACTCTTGTGCTCCTCCATTTCTAGCACAACAAAGTCAGTGGGAAAGGCGAATGGCCCAACTCTAACAATCATGTCCTCAATCACGCCTGATGGGTATTTAGTGGAACCATCAGCAAGTTGGAGACATATCCGAGTTGGTTTAACTTCTTCAGTTAAGCCAAGCTTCCTAATAGTGGATGCAGGTATTAGGTTGATGCTTGCCCCAAGATCGCATAAAGCTGTCTTGGTGCAATCACCTTCTAATATGCATGGTATCAGAAAACTCCCAGGGTCTTTAAGCTTTTCAGGAAAGCTTTTCAGAATGACTGCACTGCATTCTTCAGTGAGGAAAACTCTTTCTGTTTCTCTCCACTCCTTTTTATGACTCAAGATCTCTTTCATGAACTTGGCATAAGAAGGTATTTGCTCAAGTGCCTCTGCAAATGGAATCTTTATTTCAAGAGTCCTTAGATAATCTGCAAAGCGAGCAAATTGCTTATCCTGCTCCTCTTTCCGGAGTTTTTGAGGATAAGGTATCTTGGCTTTATATTCCTCAACCTTAGTGGTTGAAGAAGCCTTTTTAGAGGGGTTGTTGTCAGCACTTGTGTGTGTCTGATCCCTCACTGGCAATTGAATGCCAGAGTCAGAAGCTGGAGTGACGTTAGACGCCAGCTCACTGTCTGTTCCTGGCGCCTGAACGCCAGAAATGTGCCCCTGTTGGGCGTTCAACGCCAGATTCTTGCCTGTTTCTGGCGTTGAACGCCAATCCTGCCTTGTTTCTGGCGCTGAACGCCAGTTTTGGGCATGGTCTGGGCGTTCAGCGCCAGCCTTCCACCCATTTTCTGGCGTTTTAGTGCCAGAATTATTTTTCCCTGGGCTCTTACTGTCCTCAGGGGAATCTTTGGTGGGTCGCTCATTTCTTGAATTTTTGATGCCTTGAGGTGGGGTATTTAATGTTTTCCCACTTCTTAATTGAACTGCTTGGCATTCTTCTGCTATTTGCTTTGATAGCTGCTGCTTTGTTTGCTTAAACTGTTCGTCCATATGTACATTAGCTATCCTTGTCTCCTGTAACCTGTCTTTGAATTCAGCTAGCTGTTTTGTTAGAAAATCTAATTGCTGATTGAATTCAGCAGCTTGTTTTACAGTACTGAATTCAGCAGTTACTGTTTTAACCTCTTCATTCATGGAAGGGTTGCTGCTTAGATACAGATGCTGATTCCTGGCAACTGTATCAATGAGCTCTTGAGCTTCTTCAATTGTCTTTCTCATATGGATAGATCCACCAGCTGAGTAATCTAAAGACATCTGAGCTCCTTCTGCAAGCCCATAGTAGAAAATGTCTAACTGAACCCACTTTGAAAACATTTCAGAGGGGCATTTTCGTAGCATTTCTCTGTATCTCTCCCAGGCATCATAAAGAGATTCATTATCTCCTTGTTTAAAGCCTTGGATGTCCAGCCTTAGCTGTGTCATCCTTTTTGGAGGGAAATATTGATTCAGGAATTTTTCTGTCAGTTGTTTCCATGTTCTTATGCTGGCCTTTGGTTGGTTATTTAACCACCTCTTGGCTTGATCTTTTATAGCAAATGGAAACAGTAATAGTCTGTAGACATCCTGATCTATTTCCTTATCATGTACTGTGTCAGCAATTTGTAAAAATTGTGCCAGAAACTCTGTAGGTTCTTCCTGTGGAAGACCGGAATACTGACAACTTTGCTGCACCATGATAATGAGCTGAGGATTCAACTCAAAACTACTAACTCCAATGGAGGGTATGCAGATGCTACTCCCATATGAAGCAGTAGGGGGGTTAGAATATGACCCCAAAGTCCTCCTGGACTGTCCATCTCCACTTATGTCCATGATGGATATATGGATATAACTTGGACTGATTTACCTTTTTATTTATTTTATTTTATAAGAAGTAAATACTTAAATAAAATAAAATAACTAAAAAAGATTTGAATTTTGAAATAATAAAATATATATATATATATATTTTTTTTTTTTCGTAAAAAAATTAAAATTAATTAGTTAAAAAAAACAGAAATTTTTGAAAAAGAGGGAGGATATTTTCGAAAATTAGAGAGAGAGAGTTAGTTAGGTAGTTTTGAAAAAGTTAAGAAACAAACAAGAAGTTAGTTAGTTAGTTGCAACAAATTTTGAAAAGATAAGAAGTTAGGAAGTTAGAAGAGATATTTTGAAAAGATATTTTTTTTTTTTTGAATTTAGTGAGGAGAGAGAAAAACAATAAGATAGTACAAGATTTAAAATTTTTAGATCTAATGCTCCTTGTTTTTCGAAAAATTTGGAGAGAAAACACCAAGGAACACCAAACTTAAAAATTTTAAGATCAAGACACAAGGAAAACTCAAGAACACTCTGAAGACTCACAAGAACACAAGAACATGAAGGAAGAACACCAAACTTAAAATTTTTAGAAAACCAAACCAAAATTTTCGAAAATCAAAGGGAAATCAACAAGAAAACACCAAACTTAAAGTTTGGCACAAGATTTAATAAAAAAATATTTTTGAAAAAGAAGGTTTTGAAAAGAGTATAAAAGATTCTAACCCAATTACCAAGAACACAGATTAACGCTCTAACCAAATGAGTTATGGGACTTGTTGTGCAGTGATGGAGAATATGTTGGAGTTTTGGAGATGCTTTGTCTTCTGAATCTCTGCTTTCCTCTGTCTTCTTGTTCACGCACGCACGTCCTCCTATGGCAAGCTGTGTGTTGGTGGATCACCGTTGTCAATGGCTACCTTCCATCCTTCCAGTGAAAACTACGCTCACGCGCTCTGTCACAGCACGGCTAATCACCGATTGGTTCTCGATCCGGTTGGAATAGGATTTACTATCCTTTTGCGTCTGTCACTAACGCCCAGCCTTCAGGAGTTTGAAGCTCGTCACAGTCATTCAATCCTTGAATCCTACTCGGAATACCACAGACAAGGTTTAGACTTTCCGGATTCTCATGAATGCCGCCATCAATTCTAGCTTATACCACGGAGATTCTGATTAAGAGATCTCAGAGATACTCATTCAATCGGATATAGAACGGAGGTGGTTGTCAGGCACACGTTCATGATTTGAGGAAGGTGATGAATGTCACTGATCATCACCTTCATCACAGTTAAGCGCGAATGAACATCTTAGATAGGAACAAGCGTGTTTGAATAGAAAACAGAAATACTTGCATTAATTCATCGAGACACAGCAGAGCTCCTCACCCCCAACAATGGGGTTTAGAGACTCATGCCGTCAGAGAATACAAAGTTTAGATCTGAAATGTTATGAGATACAAAATAAGTCTCTAAAAGTTGTTTAAATACTAAACTAGTAGCCTAGGGTTACAAAATATGAGTGGACTATGATGGATGATGCAGAGATCCACTTCTGGGGCCCACTTGGTGTGCTGGGGCCCACTTGGTGTGTGCTGGGGCTGAGATTTTAAGCAATTCACGTGCAGAGGCCATTTGTGGAGTTGAACGCCAGTTTTTGTGCCAGTTTGGGCGTTCAACTCCAGTTTTTGATCCTTTTCTGGCGCTGGACGCCAGAATTGGGCAGAGAACTGGCGTTGAACGCCAGTTTACGTCGTCTATCCTTGTACAAAGTATAGACTATTATATATTTCTGGAAAGCCCTGGATGTCTACTTTCCAACGCAATTGGAAGCATGCCATTTCGAGTTCTTTAGCTCCAGAAAATCCACTTTGAGTGAAGGGAGGTCAGAATCCAACAACATCAGCAGTCCTTTTTCAGCCTGAATCAGATTTTTGCTCAGCTCCTTCAATTTCAGCCAGAAAAATACCTGAAATTACAGAAAAACACACAACTCATAGTAAAGTCCAGAAATATGAATTTTTCCTAAAAACTACTAGAAATAGACTAAAAACTAACTAAAACATACTCTAAACTATATGAAAATATCCCCAAAAAGCGTATAAAATATCCGCTCATCACAGACAGTTCAAGAAAACAGGCTTATGGACAAGTAGAGGATGTGTTAGTAAAGGTTGAAGGCCTTTACATCCCTGCTGATTTCATAGTCCTAGATACTGGGAAGGATGAGGATGAATTCATCATCCTTGGAAGACCCTTCCTAGCCACAGCAAGAGCTGTGATTGATGTGGACAGAGAAGAATTGATCCTTCAATTAAATGAGGACAACCTTGTGTTTAAAACTCAAGGATCTCTCTCTGTACCCATGGAGAGGAAGCACAGTAAGCTTCTCTCATTGCAAAGTCAACCAGAGCCCCCAAAGTCAAACTCTAAGTTTGGTGTTGGAGAGTCTCAACAATGCTCTAAACATCTGTGAGGCTCCATGAGAGCCCACTGTCAATCTATTGACATTAAAGAAGCGCTTGTTGGGAGGCAACCCAATTTTTTATCTAATTTCTATTTTTATTGTTTTTCATGTTTTATTAGGTTCATGATCATGTGGAGTCACAAAATAAATATAAAAATTGAAAACGGAATCAAAAACAGCAGAGGAAAAATCACACCCTGGAGGAAGACCTTACTGGCGTTTAAACGCCAGTAAGAAGCATCTGGCTGGCGTTCAACACCAGAACAGAGCATGGTTCTGGCGCTGAACGCCCAAAATGGGCAGCATCTGGGCGTTTGAACGCCAGAATTGCACCCTGGAGAAGAGCTGGCGCTGAACGCCCAGAACAAGCATGGTTCTGGCGTTCAACGCCAGAAATGGGAAACAAATGGGCGTTCAACGCCCAGAACAAGCACCAATCTGGCGTTGAACGCCCAGAGTTGTGTGCAAGGGCATTTTGCATGCCTAATTTGGTGCAAGGTTGTAAATCCTTGAACACCTCAGGATCTGTGGACCCCACAGGATCACCTCAGGATTTGTGGACCCCACAGGATCCCCACCTACCTCCACTCACTTCTTCTCACCCCTCTTTCACACAATCCCATAAACACTCTTCCCCAAAACTCTTCACCAATCACCTCAATCTCTCTTCCCTATCACCACTTCACCACTCACATCCATACACCCACCTACCTTCAAAATTCAAACATCTCTTTCCCACCCAATCCCACCCATATGGCCGAATACACACATCCCTCCATCTCCTCCATATCTTCTTCTTCTTCTTCTATTCTTTCTTATTTTGCTCAAGGGTGAGCAACATTCTAAGTTTGGTGTGGTAAAAGCATAGCTTTTTTGTTTTTTCATAACCATTAATGGCACCTAAGGACAGAGAAACCTCAAGAAAGAGGAAAGGAAAGACAATTGCTTCCACCTCCGAGCCATGGGAGATGGAAAGATTCATCTCACAAGCCCATCACTAAGAAAAGGATGGAGAAAACAAGAGAGCACATTCATGGATCTCAACAGGCACATGAAGAAGCTCATCATCAAGAAATCCCTGAGATACCTCAGAGGATACATTTTCCTCCACATAATTATTGGGAACAACTAAGGGTGGAACATCAAGGGCACTCCATCATACTCCATGAAATAAGAGAAGATCAAAAAGCAATGAGGGAGGAGCAACAAAGACAAGGAAGAGACATAGAAGAGCTCAAGGACATCATTGGTTCCTCAAGAAGGAAACGCCACCATCACTAAGGTGGACTCATTCCTTGTTCTTACTTTCTCTATTTTTCGTTTTCTATGTTAAGTGCTTATCCATGTTTGTGTCTTCATTACATGATCATTAGTATTTAGTAACTTTGTCTTAAAGTTATGAATGTCCTATGAATCCATCACCTCTCTTAAATGAAAACTGTTTTAATTCAAAAGAACAAGAAGTACATGAGTTTCGAATTTATCCTTGAACTTAGTTTAATTATATTGATGTGGTGACAATGCTTCTTGTTTTCTGAATGAATGCTTGAACAGTGCATATATCTTTTGAAGTTGTTGTTTAAGAATGTTAAATATGTTGGCTCTTGAAAGAATGATGACAAGGAGACATGTTATTTGATAATCTGAAAAATCATAAAAATGATTCTTGAAGCAAGAAAAAGCAGCAAAGAACAAAGCTTGCAGAAAAAAAAGAAAAAAAAATAGGCGAAAAAAAATAGAAAGAAAAAGAAAAAGCAAGCAGAAAAAGCCAAAAGCTCTTAAAACTAAGAGGCAAGAGCAAAAAGCCAATAACCCTTAAAACCAAAAGGCAAGGGCAAATAAAAAGGATCCTAAGGCTTTAAGCATCAGTGGATAGGAGGGCCTAAAGGAATAAAATCCTGGTCTAAGCGGCTAAACCAAGCTGTCCCTAACCATGTGCTTGTGGCGTGAAGGTGTCAAGTGAAAACTTGAGACTGAGCGGTTAAAGTCAAGGTCCAAAGCAAAAGAAGAGTGTGCTTAAGAATCCTGGACACCTCTAATTGGGGACTTTAGCAAAGATGAGTCACAATCTGAAAAGGTTCACTCAATTATGTGTCTGTGGCATTTATGTATCCGGTGGTAATACTGGAAAACAAAGTGCTTAGGGCCACGGCCAAGACTCATAAAATAGCTGTGTTCAAGAATCATCATACTGAACTAGGAGAATCAATAACACTATCTGAACTCTGAGTTCCTATAGAAGCCAATCATTCTGAACTTCAATGGATAAAGTGAGATGCCAAAACTATTCAAGAGGCAAAAAGCTACAAGTCCCGCTCATCTGATTGGAGCTATGTTTCATTGATAGTTTGGAATTTATAGTATATTCTCTTCTTTTTATCCTATTTGATTTTCAGTTGCTTGGGGACAAGCAACAATTTAAGTTTGGTGTTGTGATGAGCGGATAATTTATACGCTTTTTGGCATTGTTTTTAGTATGTTTTTAGTAGAATCTAGTTACTTTTAGGGATGTTTTCATTAGTTTTTATGTTAAATTCACATTTCTGGATTTTACTATGAGTTTGTGTGTTTTTCTGTGATTTCAGGTATTTTCTGGCTGAAATTGAGGGACTTGAGCAAAAATCAGATTCAGAGGTTGAAGAAGGACTGCTGATGCTGTTGGATTCTGACCTCCTTGCACTCAAAGTGGATTTTCTGGAGCTACAGAACTCAAAATGGCGCGCTTCCAATTGCGTTGGAAAGTAGACATCCAGGGATTTCCAGAAATATATAATAGTCCATACTTTGAACGAGTTTAGATGACGTAAAAGGGCATTGAACGACAGTTCTATGCTGCTGTCTGGAGTTAAACGCCAAAAACAAGTCACAAACCAGAGTTGAACGCCAGAAATACGTTACAACCTGGCGTTCAACTCCAGAAAGAGCCCCTGCACGTGTAACATTCAAGCTCAGCCCAAGCACACACCAAGTAGGCCCCGGAAGTGGATTTATGCATCAATTACTTACTTTTGTAAACCCTAGTAGCTAGTTTATTATAAATAGGACTTTTTACTATTGTATTAGACATCTTTTGATCATTTTTAGATCTCTAGACCTCCATGGGAGGCTGGCCACTCGGCCATGCCTGAACCTTTCACTTATGTATTTTCAACGGTAGAGTTTCTACACTCCATAGATTAAGGTGTGGAGCTCTGCTGTTCCTCAAAGATTAATGCAAAGTACTACTGTTTTCTATTCAATTCAACTTATTCCGCTTCTAAGATATTCATTCGCACTTCAACATGAATGTGATGAACGTGACAATCATCATCATTCCCTATGAACGTGTGCCTGACAACCACTTCCGTTCTACCTTAGATTGAATGAGTATCTCTTAGATCTCTTAATCAGAATCTTCGTGGTGTAAGCTAGATTAATGGCGGCATTCATGAGAATCCGGAAAGTCTAAACCTTGTCTGTGGTATTCCGAGTAGGATTCAGGGATTGAATGACTGTGACGAGCTTCAAACTCGCGAGTGCTGGGCGTAGTGACAGACGCAAAAGGAGGGTGAATCCTATTCCAGTATGATCGAGAACCTCAGATGATTAGCCGTGCTGTGACAGAGCATTTGGACTATTTTCACAAGAGGATGGGATGTAGCCATTGACAACGGTGATGCCCTTACATAAAGCCAGCCATGGAAAGGAGTAAGACTGATTGGATGAAGACAGCAGGAAAGCAGAGGTTCAGAGGGACGAAAGCATCTCTATACACTTATCTGAAATTCTCACCAATGATATACATAAGTGTTTCTATCTTTATTTTATGTTTACTTATTATTTAATTTCGAAAACTCTATAACCTTTTGATATCCACCTGACTAAGATTTACAAGGTGACCATAGCTTGCTTCATACCAACAATCTCCGTGGGATCGACCCTTACTCACGTAAGGTTTATTACTTGGACGACCCAGTGCACTTGCTGGTTAGTTGTATCGAAGTTGTGAATGAAAAATGATTTATTAAGACGTGCGTACAGAGTTTCTGGCGCCGTTGCTTGAGATCACAATTTCGTGCACCATCTGACATCTTCCTTGGCAAGTTATTCTGAATTATGGAACTACATTCCTTAGTCAGGACCATTGTCTCATCTCCCTTTAAAGGCTTCTTCTTTGACAACAACTCCTTCATAAACTTGACATAGAGAGGCATTTGTTCCAAAACCTCAGCAAAAGGAATATTGATTTGCAACTTTCTGAAGATTTCCAAGAACTTTGAAAACTGCTTGTCCTTGGTCTCCTTTTGAAATCTCTGAGGATATGGCATTTTAGGCTTGTACTCAGGAGCCTTTGGCAGTGTAGGATAAGTGTCAAGAGAGTCTGGAAATGGGTTGTCCGCACGCTTTGGAGAGATGTGCTCTACTTCTTCCTTCTTCTCATCTGAAGCTTCTTTTTTAACTAACTCTTCATTGACCTTGGTCTCAGAGCCAGCTACTTTACCACTTCTCAATTGAATAACCTTGCAATCTTCTTTTTCAACTAGCTCCTCATTAACTTGTGCTTCTGTACTTGCCACTTGTCCACTTATCAAGGTGATAGCCTTGCATTCCTCTCTTGAATTTGGAATTGTGTTACCAGGAAGGCTATTAGTGGTCCTCTGATCAATTTCATTAACTTTTGTGGCTAGTTGACCCATCTGAATCTCGAAGTTCTTGATGGATGCTCTGGTTTCCTGTCTGAAACTTGCCAATATTGCTTCCAAGTCATTGTTCTGATGGGGCTGAGAAGTTGCTTGCTGAGATGACTGAAACTGGTGGTTATTAAAATTTTTCTGTTGAAAACCATCCTGAGAATTATTATTAAAATTTTGTGGCCTCTGAGGTTGCTCTCTCCACCCAAAATTTGGGTGATTTCTCCACCCTTGATTGTAGGTCTGAGAACAGGGATCATTATTGGGGTTTCTAGGAGCACGTCCCATGTAATTGAATGTTCAGAAGAGGATTGAGCATAACCATAATTATCATTTTGCAAAAAATTACCTGTTATGTCATAAGAGACATCTTGAGATGGATTTTGGGTGTTGATAGTTAAGAGTTGCATGCCACCCATCTGCTGAGTAAGTAAATTTATTTGTTGAGACATAAGCTTGTTCTGAGCAAGAATAGCATTAACAGCTTCTATTTCCAACACACCTCTCTTCTGAGAAGTCTCTGAGTTCACAGGATTCCTGTTAGATGAGTATAAATATTGGTTACTAGCAACCAATTCAATCAGCTCAATAGTCTCCTCCGGTGTCTTCTTCTTGTGCAATGAACCACCTGCAGAATTATCTAAGCACACCTTAGACATTTCACCCAAGCCTTCATAAAAGATATCTAGTTGGGTCCATTTGGAGAACATGTCTGGAGGGCATTGCCTAGCCAGTAGCTTGTACCTCTCCCAAGCTTCATAAAGAGTTTTACCATCCTTCTGCCTGAAGGTCTGAACCTCCACCCTAAGCTTAGTCAACTTCTTTGGTGGAAAAAATTTAGTAAGAAACTCAGTAACAACCTTATCCCAAGTATCCAAACTCTCCTTGGGTCGGGAATCTAGCCATATTTTTGCTCCATCCCTCAGAGAAAACGGGAAGAGCATGAGTTTGTACACCTCTGGGTTCACTCCATTTGTCTTCAGAGTATCACAAATCTACAGAAAGTTAGAAATAAATTGATTTGGGTCTTCGTGGGGAAGATCATGATACTGGCAGTTTTGTTGCACCAGAGTGACCGATTGTGGCTTCAACTCAAAGTTGTTCGCATCTATAAGAGGCACCACAATGCTTTTTCCATAAAGATTTGTAGTATGAGCAGAGTAAGAGCCAAACACTCTCCTTTGTTGCTCATCCCCATTCGGATTTGCCACATTGGCATTAACAGCATTATTAGGATCCATAGTGGATTCTGCATCCTTGCAAAGTCTTGCTTGTTGCAAACACCGCCTAAAAGTCCTTTCAGGTTCAGGATCAACATCTAAGAGAGGTTCCTTGTCTCTGTTCCTACGCATACACAGACAGAAAACAAGAAAAGATGGGATTCTCTACGTCAAAGTGCAGAGAACTCCCAGTGAGGTAACCTGTGTAAAATAATAAAATAGAAATAATAAATAAATAAAACAGAAAAATTTCGAAAATGATAACTGAAATAAAACAAAAAAATTCGAAAATTAAAAGGGAAAATAAACAAGGAAATTAAAATGAAATTAACTAGGTGACACCAAACTTAATTTCAGAAATTAAGGAAAAATATTAGTGCTATTTATTTAAATTTTTTTTCGAAAATACTAAGCAAAATTTAAATAAAATTAAAACTAAAATGCCTAATCTAAGCAATCAAATAACTAACAGTTGTTAATTACTATCAATCTCCGGCAACGGCGCCAAAAACTTGGTGCGGAATTTATAGTCCACAAACTAACCGGCAAGTGCACCGAGTCGTACCAAGTAATACCTCAGGTGAGTGAGGGTCGATCCCACGAGGATTGAGGGACTAAGCAACAATAGTTGATTAATTTACTTAGTTAGACAAACAGAAAATAGTGTTTGAGAGTTCAAAAAGCATTAAATTAAAGACAGGCGAATAAATAAGTTGGGAATAAAGTATGGAGAAATAGTTAAGACTTCAGAGTTATCTATTTCCTGGATTGACTTTTCTTATTAACTATTTTAATCATGCAAGATTTAATTCATGGCAAACTATATGTGACTAGATCCTAATTCCTTAGACCTTTCTAGTCTCCTCTAAAATTCATCAATTGCCAATTCCTTGGTCACTTAATTCCAATTAGAGGGTGAAGTTCAATTCTAGTTTATATGCTACGGAAATCCTAATTACCCAAATATAAGAGGATTATATGTTACGTATCCCGTTAAGTCCAGATAATTAGAAATTTAGGAGAATATGTTTTCAAGCTGTTGTTCAAGTAAAGAGCTTTTCCAAGTTATACAAGAACTCAATTAGAAAGAGGGTCATACTTCCGTTCCACCCAAATTCATAAGATAAAGAATGAAAATAATTCTTGAAATATAAATCAGTACATGAATTAAAATAGAAAAACAATAAAATCAATCCATACAATAGACAGAGCTCCTAACCTTAACAGTGGAGGTTTAGTTACTCATGATTCAGAGTGGAAAACTAGGATTGTAAATTGGACTAAGATAGAATGAAAAGTTAACTAATTCCAATCCCTCTTATATCTAATCCTAATAAATTTAAAATCTATTTTCTAAAACTAAAAATAATATCTTTTCCTATTTTAAAATGAAAGTTTAAATCAGAATCCAAATCAGCGTTTTCTGCATTTTCTGCATGTGGCGCATGTCACGCGTACGCATCGATTGTCTTCTTTGTGTGTCACGTGTACGCGTCAGGTACGCACACGCATCGCCATGGAAAGCTCCAAATCACGCGCACGCGTCAGGTACGCGCACGCATCGCTCTTTGCTGTCATCTCCTTTAATTCTAGTGCTGATTCCATTTGTGCAAGCTTCCTCTCCATCCTCTAAGTCATTCCTGCTCTATATGGCCTTCTTCTCTTTTTCTGAGGAAGCTCCATCAAATCCAACCAAATGCTACCTAAAATAACCAAAATTGCACATAACTCAAAGTAGCATCCATAGTGGCTAAAAGATAATTAATTCTTGATTAAACTCAACAATTTAAATGTAAATTCACTAGGAAAAGATAGGAAAAATGCTCACACATCAGTTTTGTGTTTAATTGCAATTCAACCATTCATTGGAAGTGATTAAAAACTTATTTTAGTTGAGCTCTAGACTTAATGAGATAAAGCCAAGTGAACTTTGAGAATGCATCAATGAAATTCACGAAGTACCAATTTCCATTACTGTCAGACATAGGGCTGGACCCCAGATATCTGTATATACAAGTTGTAAGGGTTGTGTATACACTGTTTGTGTGGTTGGAAAGGGCAACTGATGGGACTTTCCAATGCAACAAGCTGGACAATCTATTTTATTACTGGTTGGAAAAGAAAAATTACAACAATTGCTCAAAGCTTTTGACAAAACAATTCGGCTGGGGTGTCCTAATCTGGCATGCCATATTAGGAGACTGTTCTTATTATTTAGAATGGTCACATGAGCTTCTAGTGGTGTGTGTACAGCAAAATTGACAAATTTGTAGAGGCCTTTATCGACCTTCCCTTGAAGCACAGTTTCTTTGGTTTCCTGTTATTTAACACAACATTTATCAGCATAAAATTCAAAGAAGACTCTGTTATCACATCAGAATTGGTGGATACTCATTAAATTTTTCGTAATTTCAAGCACAAACAGAATTTTCCTCAACTTAAATAGCTAGAGATCAAATCAGATTTAAAACATGAATTACCAACTGAATTGATTTGCAAACCTAATCCATCTCCAATGACAACTTGTTCATCCCCCACATATTCTTCTTTCTCAACCAAATTTTGTTCATCATGTGTCATGTGATGCATGGTGCCTGAGTCCGGATACCAATTTGGATCCTGGATGGTGGCAGGTGCAGCTAGTACTTTGCTGAAATTAGTTGCAGGCTGGCTGATCTGGTTGCTGTAATCCTCTTCATATTGATCCTCACTATACCTGTACCAACATGTCTTTGCTGTGTGTCCTATTTTATCACACACTTGACATTGTGGCTTTTCATACTGTGGTCTTGTATTGACGAAATTCCTTGCACCTCCACCATTCGCTCTACCTCTTCCGTGCTGTCCTCTTCCATATTCATTTCCTTCATTGTACTGTTCTTGCATACCTCTTCCACCACTGTATGATTCTTGCATCATTCTTCCACCAGTGTATGAATTTTTGCCTCCTCTGAACCTACTGCCTCTGCCTCGGAAGCCACCCCTGAAGCCTCTTCTCATTTGCTGACTTTGTCCATATTGATAGTGCTGAGCTAAATTAGCTTGCACAAGCATTTCTGACCTTTTAAACCTTGCTAACATGCTTTCATATGAAAGAAGTAATGCTTCTAATTCACCTACAGTTATACTTTGAGATCTTGATGTTGTTAACACTGAGGTTATCAGTGATGAGTATTCTTCAGTCAGTCCATTTAGTATTGCAATTACATGGTCACTCTCCTTCACAGATTCACCTACAGAAGCTAGTGCATCTATTGTTCCTTTTATTGCCAAGACATATTCAGTGACAGAGGCACCAATTTGAATAGTATTCAGCTTATTCGTTAACTGCATTACCTTGGCTTTGATTTGAGAAGAGAAGTGATCTTCGAGCCTCTTCCAAACCTTCCATGTGTACATACATCCAACCATCCTTGTTGTAAACGGTTTGCTCATTGAAGCTAATAGCCATGACTTGAGGAGTGCATCTTGCCTTTTCTACTTCTGAAACTTAGGATTTGCTGTGCCAGTTCTACCATTCTCAGACACCAGAAACTGCTGAGGTATTCCTTTTCCTGTGATGTGATTCAGCATGTCATTACCTTCAGTCGTTGACTCTGCCTGATCTTTTCACTGTAGGAAGTTGTCCTCATCCAATTTCATCGAGATCGGAGTTGCTGTGAACCCTTGCGCCATGGTGATTGAATCTTGCTGCTGAACAGGCTTGATTTTCTTGAATTTTACGGAAGCTGTGGTACCAAAAACTCTGATACCATGAAAGGTATCAGGAACTTGTGGTGTGTGATAGAAAGAATCAGATCTGAGAGGGAGAGTGAGTAGTGAAGCAGAGTTTCAAGAACAAAGAGAGAGGAAGAAGAACGTTACCTGAATCCATTTCAAATGTGTAATTGGTAAAGTGAATGGACAGTGAGTGAGTGAGTCATTTTATACTTACAAAGGGAAGTCCTTCTAGAAGGGTATGGAAGTGTTAACTTGTATCTAACTACTGAACTGAATTACTAGCTACTAACTAAATTGCTAACTTCTAACTAACTTCTTGCTAACTTCTAACTAACTTCTCTTAAACAGAAAAATTAGCTTCCTAATCTCTTTTAGCTAACTCAGCAATAATGCAATAACAACAATAGGCTTAAGACACTCCTATCAAAAATGAATTTGGATTGAAAAAAATATTTGAATATTAGGATATTTATAGAGTTGTAGATTAGAGTTAATCTTGTTTTGTGAAAATAATTTTAGATGATCATGAATGATATTTTTTTATAGAGTCAAAAGTTATCCCCATGTTTAAGGCCGTTATCACCTTAATAGTGCATGGTAATTGAAATAGTGGGAATCCATCTAATGTACTTTTTAAATTGGATTGCACACTTTTCAAATCGGATCACATATAGATTATGGTGATCCATATCTACATCGGTCTGATCTATATGCATGAGACCACACAATTAAGACTTGTTATTTGATCGAATAAAAAATAACTCAATTTAAGAGTTACTTATTTCTTAGTGAATTTTTTTTAGCGGAATTCATATTCTTAACCCAAATATGTATTTTATTTATTTAGAAAAATAAAGAAAATAATATATCAAATTTTTTTTATTTATTTAAAAAAATAAAAGAGTAGTATTTTAAATTATTTTCTAATATTTATTTTAGACTAATTAATTTTTAAAAATAATAAATTAGCCCTTAATGTTTTAGAATATTATATATATGTATCTAATAAAATAAAAAAAATAAATCGTATTGTAATACTTTTTAAAATGTGATCAATTTCATATTTTTTTAAAATAATATGATAAAATAATTAAATTACCTAAAATATGAAAAGACAAAAGATTAATTTATCTTCCTATATATATTATTTAAAACTAATTTATCTAATTTTATTATAAAATATCATGAACTATTATGTCAATATTATTTATTAATATTTATTTATTAATTACTAATTTGTTTGAAGCAAAATTATTACATACTAATTTGGAGTATTAATATTATTGTACGCTCATTTCCTAGTTAAGATAAACTAAATTCAGTTAATATTAGAATAATATTATTTTCATCAATTATTTTTTTTAAGTTGTTTAAATAAATTTAAACAATGTCTTAATTATTTTTTAAAAAATATATTTAATTTATGTGTAGAATTACTTTGTTCCAAAAATATAAAGTATTTGATTATTTTTTTATTACAATAAAATACCTGACTTTGTAAAGAAAAAAAAAATACAATGAACAATATTTTAGTAAAAAATTTCATATTTTAGATACAATACCAACAATAATTTTAATATAAAAAAATAATATAAAATATAAAAAATGCATCTAATATAAGACGTTGTCTCATTCTTTTTTTTCACAGACTCATCCTCAACATGAGAATGAATTCTTATTATTTCGTTTTTTTTTTTTTTAATAAAAACAATTATACGTAACACCTCAATTGTAAATTTTATTTTCGCTTTCTTATGTTATCTTTACAATACTCATATCACATGTTATTTGACTTGTGAATAAAATAACATCTCTGTAAATCTATATATATTTACATCTGTACTTTATCATTCTCCTTTATTTAATATTAGTTGCGCATCACTTGGATTTTACATCATAAGATTTCGCAATAATTGTTTTGTACGTATGAAGGATCCACATGTAATAAAGAAGTGGAGTGAAGAAAAAGATCAGAACCCCGCAATAGAGAATAGGGTAGCGTGTGTCACATTCAGATTCGGGGCGAAAATAATGTTACTTAGAAAAACTTTAAACTGTTTTTCGTTAAGGTAGACAAAGTTTAAAGTTACTTTTCATTAAGAATTTCTGTTCAGGTAGGTTTCCTTATTGGATGACCTTCATGTTCAACACCAAACCTATGTATGCTGGACAAGTATTTCTATAATTCCTTGATTAACCCTAATTATTTTTCTACTAACTTAAGTGTAGCAGGTAACCAGAGAGTTCTGACTTCAAACCGTTAGCACACTTTATTATAAGCTTAAACCAACAAAATTTGCCAGCTAATTATAAATCACTGATCGAATTATTTTCTAAATTTATTAATGACAAAAATATTTTTAAAATATAATAAAAATAATTACAAATATTTTTTATAAGTAGCAAATGACTTATATATTCGGCAAAAGGCTTGTGTATTTAATATGGAATTTTATAGAATATTTAGATAATTATTTAAAAAATATATGTTTAAAAAAGAAACCAAAATTTTTTTTCTAATTTTTTTTTATTTTTTAAAAATACTTTTGGCTATCTACAAAAAAATTGTAAAAAAATTCAGTTATTATAAAATCATCAAATTTTAAATATAAAAATATCTCATTTTTTTAATTATATATATAAAAAATTACATCAAAATCTGATTTCTAAATTTTTTTTAAAATATATATTTAAGTCTTGGATAATCTATCATATTTTAAAAGTTTTTTACAGTATTTTTGTTGTTAACAAATTTAATGGATACCTTTGTTAACAATTTGATCATTCAAAGTCAATTTTAATTTGGTGATTTACTCTTATTATAAAATTTGTAGTGCTTTTTTTTTGTGAAAATTTTTTTCAATATCCTTAAAAAATTACATGTTAAGTTATCTCTATAATATATTATAGTATACATACTAAGTTTGTTTATATACTCTTTACATAAAATAATCAATCTAACTCATCGTTAAAGTTTGGCAAAAATAAACTTTTGTAGTACACGTTAAACATACTATAAAATTACATAAGTATTCCTCAAATTTTATACTACTTTTATAAGAATAGAAATGATGTGATAAATTAATATTTAGAGTTCAATTTAAATTCAATACTCTAAGTTTAAATAAAATATGCAAGGAAAATTATTTCATCGGTTAAATTAAATATCTATACAATTAATCGTATTATGCCACAATACAAGATAAAAAGTAAATTATCCAAGTATTGGAACAATTGTCCTTTTTCTGTTTTATTTTTAACATAAAAGCAACGGTTGTGAGTTGCTTCTGTTTGCATTATAATCTTTTTATTTAGGAAAAGTATATGGAACCAAAATGTGACCAGCCAAAAAGTAAATAAAACTGTTTAATTAAAATCATTTTTTGAATAATATGTTTGAAAATCGCTCCTGAGATCACGGAGCACAAACCAAAACTCGATTTTTCATGGAACCCAAATACATTTTGGCTGATTTTTGGCTGATATGCTTTTGGTTCCCTAGTTGTTCTCTTAACTTTAAACAGCGATATACATACAACCACCCTAAACCTTTTGATCTAACCAAAGTAGGAATTATATACATGCAACGCAAATAAAAAGATTTAATTATATATTATTTATATTTAGTACAAAGTATGTTGTAGCCAATGAGTTATAGTTCAAATAGCATAGTCTCTCCATACTGTACTGCAGCTTAGGCTATGTATGCAGAAAATTGTTGGCACAGAGGAAGTATTATTGGTAATTTAATGTTGTATCTATGTTTCTTTAGACAAAAATACTGAAGCATCAAAAACGGTAAGTGTTCAACTAACCACATTCAACTGTTAGAATCCCCAAATATATTCGATTGATACATGCATAGGTGTGACAAATCTCAAATTAAAGACACAAAAAAAAAAATGGAAGGTGATTCATGGTTACGAAAAGTTTGATTAAGAGTATATCATAGATGATTCTTAAAGGCAACGAATTGACATGTACAATCTGCAGATTCTCCAAAGAAAGCTACCAATTTCTTTCTCTTTGGAATCTCATTTTACAACGTTCTTCATTCAAAAACTTGTTCTTTGTATCCACAAAATAATAACCAAAAGAAAACAAAAGTGACCCCAATATCTATTCATGCATCCACTCCCAAAAGCTACTAATAAAAAGACAGTGAAATTTAATCTTTACCACCACCACATGCATATAGCAAAACCCAATATTGAAACTAGAAGCAGAGATAAGATTAATATGCATCTTTTTTTTTTTCATTGTCACTCACAAATTGTAGTAACTTTTGACCCTATCATTCATTCATTGATATACTTTATTTACAAGAATCACTTTAGTGGCTGCAAAACACCTTTTAATACAAAGCCAACCAAAATCTGAAAAAAAAAAAAAACAAGAAAATCTTTGAAGATTGAAGAGCTCGCTATGATATATATGATTGTATTGTAATTAATCAGCACTATAATAATTCTTTCATTTTGAAACGGATGGTATGGTAAGTCTAAAGTGTGGTAGAACAGTGAGAACCCTGCTTTGAAGCCAGAGGAGGAGAAGGAGAAGGCAGAGAGGGTCCAAAAGCCATGAAAGAAACACAATTGACATTGAACCTGTAATGGCCAGAGACCCATGTTCCAACCTTCCAACGAAGCTTGCCATTAGCCTTAAGGTTCAAAACAAGTCTTCCAGAACTTTGATCACGGCCAAACTCATAACCAATTGAAGGAGACACAGGTAAACCATTTCCAATCAAAGAAGCAGTTAAGAGATTACTCTCTTCATTGCCTTGGTAGAAAGGAGGGACATAAGTGTCACCAGTTATCTGTTGTCCCTTGTAGCTTCCATAAACTATGATTTCGTCGTAGTAGATGGAAACTTTCTGGTTTGGATTCTTGGAGAGGAGGGTGAGGTTGATGGTGGTGTTGAGATTTGGACCTGAGAGGTTGAGTTGGTAGATGTCAAGTTCTTTGAGTGAGAATTGAGGCTTTGAAGGGTGAAGGATGAGATAAATGAGGAGAATCAGTGCTAGAATTGTAGTTAAGAATGCTGAGAATGCAAAGAAGAGTTTCTTGTAGTTCCTCTCAAATCTTTTCAGTCCTTGTTTGTTGGCACAGTGCTTTGGAGATTCTATTGTGATTTGAGACATTTGCAAAAGAGATCAGAAACAGAAAGAGAAGAGAGAGCGTGAATTGAAAGTTTGAAGGAAGTGATTTTTTAGTTTAGAAGGTTAAGAAAGAGTGGGTTGGAGTGGGGTTATATATAAATAAAGAGAGAAGAAAGTAACAATAATTTAGCATGCTTTATTTGGCTGTGACTTATAAGCTTCACCCTTGTGCATGTTGTGGTGATTGCTATGTAATTAAATAAATATTATTAAAATATCTTCGAAATTTTCTTCATTCATATTATTGTAAGGAAGCTCTACAGACGTACACGCGTTAAATTTGCATAGGTGAATTGATCTGTAAACTTAGCAGAAAAGTTTAATAAAATGCAATGTGTTTTTCACTACCTTTTTCGCCACATAAAACAAAGGAAACGAAGCTGCTTCTTAAAAATGTGTGCCCATGACTATTTTATTAGAGATGTGCACACACAATTTTGTCAGATATTCTATTTATTTAATAACATAATGAGATAGTATGTATTTAACATTTATCAGTTTTATGGGTAATTTGGTTGAAGAGTAATATGAATCTGTTGAGTGTTGAGAATAAACCGTTCTCCACCACTTTCTCAACCAAATGTCTAATTATTTTGGGATCATGCTTCTTTGCAAGCAATTACAGGGCGAAGTTTCAGTGGGACAAGTTTATTAGACTTTTCTTTTCCACTGAAGAAAACAAATTTGCAAATAATGCGTTTGTAGTTGAAATGCTAACAACAACAAAAAGTTCACCAAGGACCGTAGAAAAAAGAAAAAATTATTTGTGTTAATGAAATAGGTATTTGCATTTACATAACATAACCCTTAGGCCGTAAAATGCTTTGGTCACTTTCAAGATGATTGAGACTGCCATATAACACTAGCATCCAAATTTGTGGCCGTAACCGTCCCCATTCCAAACATGCCTTTATTTGGTGCAACTCGATACTCAAAAAAGCTTAACTGAAAATCGAAACTTTTTTTTATATATAAAAGAAGAGAAATCTATTGCAGATAATAGAACAACTTTGTTTGAGCTTTAAGCTAAAATATATTGAATTCGGAACCAAAACAAAATTAAAAGGGGAAAAAGGTGCACATTGGATTCAACTTAATAACTCATCGATGATTAGGATGGGGTATGTCTAAAACGAGCACAACCATTATGTGCTTATTGAATGCGCCACATTTATATCGACCATTAGATTTGATTAGATGAAAATCAAAGGCTAATATGAAAGAAGAGCATTGATGGACTCTAATAAATACAGAATATCTTAGTACATAAATAAATACTTTAAATGACAATACTTTAATACACAATACTTTAAATGGTAACAGAATCTTTTATTCTTAAATAATTAAATATAAAACATAAATACAAAAATATGAGTATTCTTTATTTAATAAGATTAATTATTATGCAAAAAATTTTTATGATATTAAAAAATCATATTAAAATAAAATTTTAAACTGTAACATAAAAATATAAAATAATTAAAATTTTATTTTATATTACTTGACAAATAATTAGATTATTATATTCAAAATTTATTAATTAACTAATTTTGTTAAAGATATTATTATATAAAATAATTTTTTATCAAAATATTTTAAAAATATAATTTATTTAAAATATTATATATAATACATGAAAATATTAACCCTTTTTATTTTTTTTATATTTTTTAGAAAAACAGAATGAAAATAATATAATTCTAAATACATGCCTATTACATTATATATTTACTTATATTAGTAAGACCTAAACTAATCAAACTTACATAATTAAAAATATAAAATATATAAATATAAAAATAAATATTTTTTATTTATTAAAATTAATATTTAAAGTTTCATATATATAATATTTAAAATTATATATTTATAATAAGATCAGTTTTTATTTTTATTATTTTCAAGTATTTTTTTATTGTTTTAGTTAAATTTTTTATTCTCTATTTCGACCAAATTTATATATATAGGTAAATTCTACCCAACACTCTCTAAAACAACATGTAAATTAGCCTCTATGATGTGACACATTTTAATTAGATATTTAATTTTAATTTGAGTTAATTTAACTCAATGAGAGTTAATATCTTAACTAAAGTAGGACCATTTTATAATTAAATATTTTTTTAAGATGGATAATTATATAATTTTTGTAAATATTAAAAAGTAAATTTATATTCTTTTACCAAATCATTATTACTTAAATTTGTTCCACCCTTCTATTGAAAAACACATTTTCTGTTGACTGAAGTATATTTTCTCCCTTCCACTATTCCTTCATAACTCAAGCACGTTGAAGGAACATACACTGTAACTCGAAGCAGGACGGAGAGTAAAGATATAAGTATCCTTTGAATATCTAATGCAACAGATCTTGTGTACGATCCAATGATTCATAACCATTCCAAAGAACGGCTTTGATCTAATTGATATAGTCCAATTTAAATTCTAATAGAGGATGGATCAAATGCATATCTAATTCAAGCATCACTTTAATATATGTAATAATTATCTATGATGACCCTAAATCATAGATTAATATATCCTGATAATCAAGAATTTATATGTGACACGAAATTATGTGAACTAAAGAGTAAAAGACAACTACAAAATAGCAGCATGACCAAATACACTCTCTTCAACTAATCGCAGATCCACTACAAATTGAAATCAACACAGAAAAGCAATCAGAGAGAGAAACAACGAGGTTGCAGAGAGCAAAGATTCAGTTTTTAGTATTTTATCAAATTATACATTTATTCTTTTAAATAATTTTTTAATTACAAAATAGCTTAATCATAGTTAACATAACAACCAATTAGAAAGTGACATATCATATAGGGTAATTTATATGTTAAAATATAAAGAATAGAGTAGAATTTACTATATATATATGAAAAATTAGTATACAAATGTCATAATATTTCTAAAATACTTTTATTTTTTTATATTTATATGTTTTATATTTTTAATTACGTAAGTTTGATTAGTTTAGGTCTTACTAATATAAGTAAATATATAATATATGATAGGCATGTTTTTAAAATTATATTATTTATTTCTTTTTAAAAAAATAAAAAAGTTAATATTTTCATGTATTATATATAATATTTTAAATAAATTATATTTTTAAAATATTTTGATGAAAAATTATATTATATAATAATATCTTTAATAAAATTAGTTAGTTAATAAATTTTAAATATAATAATCTAATTATTTGTCAAATAATATAAAATAAAATTTTAATTATTTTATATTTTTATGTTATAGTTTAAAATTTTATTTTACTATGATTTTTTAATATCATAAAAATTTCTTATATAATAATTAATCTTATTGAATAAAGAAGACTCATATTTTTGTATTTATATGTTTTATATTTAATTATTTAAAAATAAAAGATTCTGTTAGTATTTAAAGTATTGAGTTATTATTTTTAATTATTTAAAAATAAAAGATTCTCTATTTAAATCATATTTTAATATGATTTTTTAATATCATAAAAATATTTAATTATAAAAAGGTCCTACTTTTGTTAAGATGTTAACTTTCATTGAGTTAAATTAACTTAAATTAAAATTAAACATCTAATTAAAATGTGTCACGTCGTAGAGGCTAATTTACATGTTGTTTTAGAGAGTGTTGAGTAGAATTTACCTATATATATAAATTTGGTCGAAATAGAGAATAAAAAATTTAACTAAAACAATAAAAAAATACTTGAAAATAATAAAAATAAAAAATGATCTTATTATAAATATATAATTTTAAATATTATATATATATATATATGAAACTTTAAATGTTAATTTTAATAAATAAAAAATATTTATTTTTTATATTTATATATTTTATATTTTTAATTATATAAGTTTGATTAGTTTAGGTCTTACTAATATAAGTAAATATATAATGTAATAGGCATGTATTTAGAATTATATTATTTTTATTCCGTTTTCTTAAAAAAATTGAAAAAAATAAAAAAGATTAATATTTTCATGTATTATATATAATATTTTAAATAAATTATATTTTCAAAATATTTTGATGAAAAATTATTTTATATAATAATATCTTTAACAAAATTAGTTAATTAATAAATTTTGAATATAATAATCTAATTATTTGTTAAGTAATATAAAATAAAATTTTAATTATTTTATATTTTTATGTTACAGTTTAAAATTTTATTTTAATATGATTTTTTAATATCATAAAAAAATTTTGCATAATAATTAATCTTATTGAATAAAGAATATTCATATTTTTATATTTATGTTTTATATTTAATTATTTAAGAATAAAAGATTCTCTTACCATTTAAAGTATTATGTATTAAAGTATTGTCATTTAAAGTATTTATTTATGTATTAAGATATTTTGTATTTATTAGAGTCCATCAATACTCTTCTTTTATATTAGCCTTTGATTTTTAACTAATCAAATTTAATGGTCGATATAAATATGACGCATTCAATAAAAGCACATAATGGTTATGCTCGTTTTAGAGATACCCATTAGGATGTTGTTACTTGAATTAGCACTAAATTGAGAACTTTTTAAATTTATTAGGGAACACCTATCAAGATCTCCATGTAAACAAATAGATAGATATTATTGAAAGGTTTTGTAGTACACAAGACTAAGGAACGGTTGAAACTTGAATGATAGTGAAGCCAATCCGCCGCATGAAGTGCTTATCCATGATGGTGATTTCCAGCTGTAAGCACACAAGTGAGACACGTGGCACAAAAAGATGGTGTGCTAATAATTCAGTGGGCCCCTCCTAGGTCCCCCAACATCACAACGTCACATGTCTCGGATGCATTGTGATACCTTAGACAACGATATTCTTGGGCAATGCAAATAAATTCAGATCATACATACTTACATAGTATATACTATATAGTATAAAAGATATGATACTGCCACGATGAATGAATGAACAAGATACGTTGATAACTCATTTTAGCTATAGTTAGATAGAATTGGTGATGATTTATTTGATTAGCAAACAAAAGCAAAAGCAAAAGATCTTAAAAGGAGCCGTAGATGAGATAACAAATATATGGAGTTGATAATGGGCAAAATTGATTCGTGGCATGCCCTTCTCCTTGTGTTATTTAGAGTTAGTATCGTATTAACTTGAATCAATATATTTCTCAATTATTGAATGAAAAGTGTATTCAGTCTAATTTCAAATTGCAATTTCATTATATAACAAAACATGATAGAAAAAAGATGGAACATGCAGAATCTGCGAAATGGCTTCTTGAGAAAGCAAGTCATTGGAAATTAATGTTAAGTTTTGTGATACTTAAAAAAGTGTTTTAGACTTTGCTTTTATTGAGAAGAGTGGGTCCCACTTGCAAGATTATTTTCCGTGCTTTAATTTTATAATATGAATATGCTTCAAAGTCATTATAAACTATTAATCTGTTCATGTTTGAAAGACATAAAGCTATTATGCAGTTGATTAGCCAAAATAATTATAAACCATCATTGAAACAGGGTGTTATCATCATGCTATGTTGATACGATCATGCATATCCATATATGGTGATGATGGTGGACCATTTGATTGCTTCAATTTTCTTTCATTTACCTAAAAAAGGGACCATTCTTGTTGGGACTTTGTGGAGACGTTTGACATTAAAAGTTCCTTTTTTCTTAGTTGATTATTGAACCCTTCAACAAAGAGAAAGTTGACGACCCCATAACTAAAAGGTTTCTTTTCTCCTATTCTCAGTTTTCTTTGCTTTTTTCATGGACAATAATATTATTAATAAAGACTCCTAGCTTTTATTCACATTATTGAAGGGAGTAGAAGAATATTTTACTTAGTTTTATTCGGAGAAAGCATACAACTTTTTGAAACTCTTAATTGTGTTTGAAATTGAATCACTGTAAACTAAGGCTAATATCTTGGTTGGCCTGAGAAAACCAATAAAATAGGTTAAATGTGTTATGAAAGCAGAAGGTAAAAAAAAAAAAACTTTAGATTTTAGTGGTTGGTTACTACAAGCAACGAAAAAGGAGGAGGCCTAGTTTAGACAACTTTTGGCATTATTATTTCTAAAACATTAATGGTCCCCTAACAAAATATGTATGTATTCTGTGGCTCCTTGCATTTGTCCATATCTGCAATGTGTATTCTATGTCTCAAACTTTATCAACAATTCACAAACTCAATGGAGATCCTTACACCAATTCATGAAATTTCCCAATGCACCTAAAAAGGTTCAGGAGACAAAAATATTATTCAACTCTGCCTGCAGCTGCAGGTTAGTGCATGTGAAAGTGAAATTGTTTTTAAGCTGCTGGATTTTTCTTATGGCTAGCACTCTTTACGTCCAATACTAATTTTCTTAAGATATCTTATCTCCTTCCAATTGTAAATTTCGAAATAACTTGGCAAAGGCATAAAAAGTTGGGTGGCGTCCTGATATGTTGAAGTCTCCAAGGGAAAATCCATGTTGCCTTTTTAGTTTTCTTATCATTTTTCAATATCACCTTTTGTGAAATATGGGTAGTGCGGTGGGACTGGAATCATTTAAATGCCCACTCCTTCAAGAAAGATTGCTTGACAAACTGGCAACAAATTTTTAAGAAAGTAAAATTTTGAACAAACATAAAAATTGAACTACTTGTAAAAACTTAGCGTCATATGATGTTATAGTAATGCTCTATAATCTCCTACATGATCCATCATCATGAGTCCTGATGAACAATCAAATCCTTACAAATAAACAAATAAATAATGTGGCAGCAAAATAACTATGATACTATATAGATTACAAGGATATATTACATTAGCTATATCTAAAAGGAAATAGAAATGAGGAAAGTCGTCTTAGAAAGCATATACAGATCATGTGATTCGAGAAAACAAAATTTTGAAGCAACTATACTAAATAAGTGTTCTCTCTAGTGAGTCAGAAATCTGTTAAAGATCATATTCTTTGCCATCTTTCTCTGCAGCAAGAGCATCCGGCTGCACTTGACGAACAAATTGACCTTTCACTCTCGGGCGCTGCTCTGCTAGTTTCTTTCTGCTCTCATATCGAACCTGTTAAGAAGTTCAAGAAATAGATGTCAGCAAATGAGGATAATTTAGATAAAAGAATGATGCCGTGATAATAAAAAGGTTATGGTCATATTAACAGACCTTCTTCTCATAGCATCTCTCTTTCCTTTTCAAGCGGAACTTATTTAGAGCTGCTTCTCTTTGGATAGATCGATGAGAGCTTGCATTGTTTGCCATCTCTTCATTCTTACCCTCTGAAGCTGCTCTGCCAATTGGGACCTGATCAACAATGTTGCTGCTTCCACAGTTGCTTCCATACCCCATGCTATTAAGATGGCTTGCATTTCCATTACAGAAGCTACCGGATCCACTTTGATCAGTTGCAGGAGAGATGTGTCTTCGATCCTCAGCATGTTCTGGTTTGTGTTCCGGTCTGGAAATCATGTTGTTTGGAGCACTTTTTCCACCAGAACTGGGAGATTCATAAACCTGCTCTGAACTATTGTCTTTAACACTTGATTGATAAAATGCATTTACTTGAAAGGCTGGTTCAAGAAGCACAACTGAACTGGGGCTAGGCACCAATGGTGGACCCGATTGCGTGCGAAACATTGGAGGAAGTACAGAACCATAGGCCGTGCATAAATCATTGAACCTTACACCTTTAACTGCAATCGGGAGAGAGTGCCCTTGCTGTTGCGAGTGTGAAGTTGCTGCTTCAGATTCTTTCGATTGGGGTGTAGTTGGAGATAAAAGATTTCTTTGCACACTAGGTGTTGAACTATCTGAATTACAGCCAGTAGCAAAATGGGAAATACTTTTCTCGCAATTTGTTCTCTGTTCCCTTTGTTGGTCAGAGAAGTTTAAAATCGCAGGTGAGGCTTGAAATTGCCTGTTTGTATACCTGCAAGAAACCTCTTAACGATGAGCATATATACAATCTTTGAAAAACTTGAAACATCCCTATTCTAAAGTTAAAGATGTAACATATCAAATCATGTAACTTTAGTTCTTTGAAACTTTTTCTTCTCTTTTTCAAATACATTTCAAAGAACTTATGTTAAGTTACTAAAAATTTATCACTCAGTTCATTATCTTTGATATATCCCCCAGGTACTTGTAATAAAATTCATGTCCAGTACCATCATAGTTTGTATAGGAGATTTGATAAATGGAGCCTGTTAAATTTGTTTAAAGATATTGGACCCTTTTGATTCTTTTAAATAAACTACTTAAAATGAAAGAAAAGTACAAGAATAACAAGGCATTTCAATGGTTACCGCTTGAAAGCTGAGGCATTTGAATGCATGATGGTATTTCTTTCTTCAGCGAGTTCATTGTCACAGTTGCTGGGATGAGGTCTTCTTAGGGAAAGATCCAACTGCGGAATGAAGTCAAACTTTCCTGTGCAGTTAACTGTGGGAGTTTTGAGGCTGCAGTTTGGACGATTATGAAATGCTCCAATCAAGTCAATAGCTTCCTTAGAACAGCTAATTTGAACACAGTGATTGTCATGAGCCTCACCACAGATAGTAGCACTCCGAAAATGTTCTGTATCACCATCCTTGCCATTGGTTGTGCTTGTCTCACAATTTTTGCTACTAGCCATAGCTAATCCTAGAAAATTCAAAGTTGGTGCGTTTTAGACATTTTTGTTGTGAAGCATAAGAAAAGATTATTGCAGTAACGGAAAGAAATTTACCTCCAGCATGACTGTCATGCATAACTGATATCTGCCCCAATCGCATGCACGTTTCTACCTCTTGTGTCATTGTTCCAGTTGGATATGATTCACCACATTTCAGTGAAGCAAATTCCTGCATGTTATCGACAGGGCCACTCTCAGCTTCCAGGTCGGGCTTTGTGCAAGAGCTCTGCAAGAGAGAGCAAACATGCATCTCTAAATGAAAACTTTATCTAGCCAACCCAGGCTGAAAGCAAATTTCTTATAACTATAGGAGGCTTTTTTAACAGAAGTAAACATCCCCGGAACACATTAGTTATTTGGAGTGTATTGACTAGGACCTGATTTTTTCCGATAGGCTTGAGCGGTGACAATACACTTAATAACTGTACAGTCTTAGTTGTTAACAAAACCAAAAGTTGATAGATTTGGCAGTCGTCCATAGATGTTGAAAATACAAAATGACAGAGAAATAAATGATGGGAAATTTCAGACAGATAGATATGTTAGAAATTCCAATCTGATGGCATAAGCATGCAAGTGTAAAGAGTTTAACCCAAAAATAGAAAAAAACGGAATGATAATAGAACAATTCCATATCAGGCGCACAACCTGGTGTGACAACATGCCAAATCTACTTGAACAATTATTTGTGATTTGTCGTAAATGTAAGTAAAGATCAGAAGCAAAAACAGAAAACAATAATTTGTAGATCAAGAAAACTAACCTGTGCATCACTTCCTTTCTCGATTAATTCCTTATTTCTCTGAATGGAAGCAGCATCACCACTTGAACGAATACTAGCATCATTGTTTTCAGCAGTGGCTTCAACCTTCTGCTGTGCAACACTGTCATCTTGGAGGCCATTCATGGCAACAGTTGACTGAGACAGCAAAAACATAATAAAAATTTCAAAAATTTATCAATGAATTCCGAGCGTTTAAGAGAAAAACAGGGGAGAAAAATGAAAAAGAAATAGTGAGCTGAAATCCTACCGATTGCCTTCTCCAAACATGCTGCCACAAATTCCTCAATTCATTTTTTCTAAGGGGCTTAACAAGATAATCAGCAGCTCCCCTCAGCATACACTTGTATACTGTACTTATAGAATCTTGTGAGGACATCACTACAAAGGCATAAACAAATGACATAACATTTAAGTAAAATGTTAATGTTGAATTGGAATGTTTCAATAATTTAACAGCTGGAAGACTTAGATAAGGTATCATACTTATGACAGGGATATTTTTGCAAATATCATGTTCCATAATTAAAGTGAGAAGTGCATAGCCAGATATGGCAGGTAAATCCACTTCCGTCAGTATTAGATCGATATTGTGGGGTCTTCCCTTGAGTATTTCCCATGCCTTTAGGCCATCAGGAACAGCCGCCACTGCTCAAAATAGATGAACAAAGTTAATTCTAAGTTCCTACAGCATGTAATTAGTTTCAAGCACTAGGAAGATAATTTTTTTTTAAGTTCTTAAGAGCATGTAATTAGTTTCAAGCACGAGGATTTTTTCGATTACAAGCTTAAGCAAGATGAAAATCTTGCATAACAGAGAATTAATATGGCAAATAAACATCAAAAATAAAGAATTGAATCATGTTTATGATTTGAGCCTGCAGTTTCCAGACAGATAGTACTCTTACTACAAAAACCAAGTTGGAGACAGCAATTAGTTCCTTGGATTTTCATTGAACCCATATCCCCATCACATTCCTGTCAGAAACAATAATTTTTATTCCTTTTTTCCTTGCAAAAAATTATTAAAGACTATATAAGAAAAAAGCATATACGATGGCTGATGCACACTTTTTCTTGTCCATTCCTTATTTTTTTTTTTCATTATTAAATCATTTAAATCCTCATAAACTTTGAGGCGGCCGATAATTTGGTAAATTTTGTAATTACAAAAATTGATATCTCAATCTATTCTCAATTTTACAGTCCAACAGCCTTGATAAGGTATATCATATATCTTCTTATTCCTTTTAGTTTGGTCAAACACAGCAAGAATGACAGCGAAGCCAGAACTAAGAAAAGGTGAATCAATATTTATTTATAATCAATAAAATCCATGGTTTCAGTCCTGAAAATCGAAACTCTTAACAGAGAAGATGCTCATGTGACAGTTGACTATTGAACACACAAGCGGTAAAACAGAGACGAAAGAGCAAGCAATGGAAACAATAGAAAGCTCGGTAACCGTATTTGGAGAAACTCAATCGCTTCCTCTTTCCAACACACGGATACACCACGTGTCATCATCATTCAAATAAGAAGATGGATAGAGAGGAATTCATTCATTGATGGTAATTGAGAGTTGAAACCAGAAGAAAAAGACGAAATTGAAGTGAAAATGAATGGTAGAGAGTGAAGAAAGACCTTTGTAGCTGCATTTTCTGAGGAGCGCAGCTATAATCTGCCTCGTGGAATCATCAGCTTCAACCAAGAGCACCCTCAGTACCATCTTCGGCAAGAACTTCTCCCACCTCATCAGCCCTTTCGATTCTCCTCCTCCGCCTTTGCCCTCCGTTGCAGTAGTTTCTTCCTCGGCAGCCGCCACCGTAGTCGTCTGCTTCTCTTCTTCCTCAACCGTTCCAACTAATCTCTCGCTCACAACTACCTCACCCATGTTTATTCCCTCTCAAACGGAATCAATCCCTGCTATTCCACCTGAATCACACTGTACCATGAGAATCTTCTTCTTTGATGGAGCTTCCAAAACCAGCAGGCACACACAAAATTTTCTGATTTCTTTGTTTCCACAGAACCAATTTTGGAGGGTAAAAATGAAAACATCTAAAAAGAAATTAAAACATCGGAAAAAGGAAGGGGAATATCTAGAAGGAAGGACAGGAGCACCGTTAAGTTTAACAGCGGAAGTTGAATCCAACGGCTTCAGATGAAACACTTATGCTAACCGCCACTGATCCAACGGTTCAAGAAAATATCCCCAACGCTACAAAATATCTAAAGCAATGGCCCACATGGTCCACGTCATCAATTAGATCTGATTTTCGGCCAAAGATCTAAAGCCAAACATCCATTGGGTTCTCGTGGTTGGTGCATCGCGTTGGTGGTGGATATTATTTCTTCCCCATTCTTTTTCTTCTTCATTTTTTCTAAAGAAATTCATTTAATAATTAATATTCTCTTTTTCACATGCCTCCACGATTACCATTACCATTACCATCCAAATCAAAAATATCAAAATGTGGTATTATAGGATATTTTGGGAGGTGGGACAAATGACATTGAGGTGGAGCCCTCTTGTGGGAGAGAAAGATATTACTTGTTAAATCCACTCCTCAAAGATATTTTCCGAGTTGCTTTAAGGGCGTCCATGAATCGAATGGACCTAGATGTGCCACGTGGCAGTGTCTCAGGCGATTTCAAGTTTTGTGGCTTTGAAGTTGTCAAACGCAATCTGCGATGATGAAACGATCCCACGCGCTGCATATGTGGCACTATTTGTATTCGTATTTGATTGGATCGCACTAGTGACGTGGACAGGCAGTGATTGGTCTATGTTTAATGAAGAATGGAAATTACCTTAATGGGACTGCAGATATTGCGCGTGTTTTAAAGGTGTGAGTAGGGATCAGTATGGTTAAATTAAGCCTTGTGGACACTGAACTTAAAAAAAAGTTTTCACCTTCTAAGTTCTAACACTTTTCGATTTGTCATTCGTTACGGCCAGGGTGTCATCTTATCCTCTCTTTGTTATATGATTAAAGGCCAGTTTAATAGGTTCATAAATAACTTTTGTTTACTTTTAATTTACGAAAAAATATAATATTAATATTTGATATAATTTTTAAAATTAAATTATAATTTTTTTTAAATTATTTAAATATTTAAAAAAATTAAAAAAATAATCTTTTTATAATAAAAATTTTTTTATTAATTTTTTAAATAAATATTTTTAAAATTAAAAAATTAAATATTTATTAAAAAATTTAATTAAATTATTTATTCAAACTAAATCTAAATACTTTTAACTATCTGATTGCTCCTAAAACAATCTTCTAATCTAGTACTGGTACTAATGCCTTGACTAACTACTAATACTTTCACACAAACTGTTATTTTTTTTTTTTGAAATATTATTATACTAAGGTATTGGGTTTACCCAACCTATAATTCTCTAAGGACACATGTTACATTTATTAATTAAAAAAGATTTTATAAAAACAGATATAAAATTTGATTTTTAATATATTTATTGTATATTTATTAAAATAAAAATTTAAAAATATTTGACACAATTAAAAATGTCGTGTTATTACAATAACTAAAGAATAAACTGATATAGTCACCAAAAAAAAAAATAGTCACCAAAAAAAAGAATAAACTGATATTCAAATGTCATTCATAGTGCACAACAAAAAGTATTATTATATTATTACCTAATTATAATAATAACAAAATTAGTTTAATATTAAATTAAATTAGTATAAAATCGTAACAAAATATATTTAAATATTATATATACTAATTTATAATATCCTAAATATTCTCTAATAACATAACATAAAAGAAAACGAGAAATAGTTTAGGATGAAAATGGCGTAACATTTTACATCCTTATCTTTTATCGCTCTCGTTATTCTTTCATTAATCTCAGTAGTATTATTTTATTCTTGCGTGCCAAAACAAACTTCACTCTTCTTTGTGAGTGTTTTAAATCATTGGTTATAACTTATAACAAGCTATGTAACTAAATATAAATATATGACAATAAGTTATGGCACGTAAGATGTAGATATTTAAGTGAAGAATCTCTTTTTCTTTATTATGCGTAATCTTTTTTTCTTTATTATGCACTTGATCTTGTTTTGATAATTCATATTATACTTTACCAATAGCCTATTTTCAATTAGATGTTGTAATGTGTTCCGGATTTTTAAATTTTTAACCTTATCCTAACTATTGAATGGCTCGAATTAAGTAGGATGTCTAAATCAAGGTTCAAATTCTTTGCGCGGCCTGAATACAAGTTTTTAATTTTTAAAAATTTAATATCATTCTTACATTGAATTCGAATGGTATAAATAGAAAAGTTTTGAACTCTCAAATATGGTTTAACATTCCATACATTTTCTTAATATCCACAAATTATTTCTTGAACTACTCTAATTAACTTGAGTCCAAAGTCCTTTTGTAGGTATTATCCTCTGCTGTCACAAGAAGCTGCAGCTATCCCAATTAAGAGGTCGTCCCAGGTTTCTCGCCAATCAAATCTCAAGTGCAGATAGCCCCTTGAACATAATGTAACCACCAACAATTCTTAAATATCTGAATTATTTGTCTTCAATTTACTCATCTCTAATACCCTTGTGTTTAATAATGACTACATATGCAAACATAGATGATATTCCACCAACACCTCAATATTATACTTTTAGTCAATATTTTTAAATATTATTGACTAAAAAGAATAAATTGTGCTATCCTTATAACATTGTTCGATTAATAAATCGTATATTAAGACACAAGGAATACTGAAAAAGTTAGTCGGTAGGGACTTGAAGTGAAGTTATTTTAGATATTTTAAGAGCAGCTAGCTAGATGTGACTGTGGTTTAATAAATTGAAACAGCAAAGAATGTATGGCTGACATGAAAGGTTTTACTCTCGGGAAAAAGACAAATGAATGCATCATCCAGCTCCATAGCTTAAGATATTTAACTTTAAGTGCCAGTTAGGAGTTTCACGAAGCAATCTCCCAATGCAAATGAATATTGCCTCAGTTTCATTACTTATATATATATATATATATATATATATTAGTCAATGTGATCATCATTAATAATAAACCTTTATATAAACAATCCCATTAGATAACTAACAAAGAATTTAGCCAACAACAAATTAACAAATATTTTTAAATTATATTTTATACTAATTAATTATCATTAATTAATAATTATTTAAATTTTATTTAAAATAAAAATTTATCTATTATGTATCCTAAAAATACATATTATAATTATAAAATAAAAACTTTTTATTAAAAATATAAAAAATTAAATTTTAATATATTTATTTTATATTTATTAAATAAAAATATTTAAAATTTTTTACTAATAATAAATTTATTATGTATTTTTAGGACACATATTAATTAAATTTTTTAAAAAACACAAAATTAATAATTATTAATTACAGTTATTTAAAATAAACTGATTAAAAATTGTTTAGTTCTCTTTATACAAAATAGCATGGAGCCCGAATTAATTAGACAAACGAAAAGAGAAGAGAAAGCTTACTGATTATCCAATCCGAATTAGGTAAAAAATAAGTGGAAAGCCACGTGGATGAGCATGTGCAAATGGCAATGAGGCATTTTATGATGAATATAATTTGGCCTAAACTTTTGGTGTTGCAAGTTGCAAGCTACAACGAAAGCAACGCAACTTCATTGCCACGCAGAGCAAATAACTACACGACTTAGGTAACGACGTGACCAATTCCTGAACATGAACAAGCATTACAAAATTCTTTGCTATTGGGTTCTTTTTTTACCGTCGAATATAATGTTGGTGAAGATTTTTTTATGTTCATTGCATCTGTTTCACGGACGCACATTGGGATCGGAGAACGGAAGCAAGTTGAGATGCTTTACTACAGTGAAAACTATATATGATTTTTAAGATAAAATGAAACAATTATGACATATTATAAATGGCTAATTTTTTGGGCGAGTTTGATTTTGGGTAAAATTTAGGAAACTGTCATGATGAACATGTGTTTTTTCTTCTTTTTTCTTTGTTCCCGTCGGCGTGATTATCAACATGTGGTTAGTTAGTTCAATTAGTTGCCTTTTATTTTTTCTTTTAAATTAGGTTTTGCATTTCATTCTTTTTTTCAATAATAAGACTTAAATCTAATCGGGCAAGCAAATATAATGCCAGAATTTCAAAAAGAATTTCAAAGTAGTTAAATATATTTATTTGTGTAAAACTCACGTAATAAAATGGTCGTACTAAAACTAGTTTCAAAGATAATAGTTGAGTCGTATCATTGATTTAATCAAAATGTTTTTTAAAAAAATATTGAAAAGATAATTTTTTTATATTTTTAATATATTAAATACAAAAACAAAAAAATAATTATTATTCGAATTTTTTACTGAATAAAAATAAAAAAAATTCATATTACATATATGTCAGTTTTTATAATTTATATAAATCAATTTAACATGGTGGATATTACTATTTGTTCATGAATCCTGGTATACTACCATGATTTACTAAGAACGTAAATTTAATAGAGAAATCTAGGGAGCTAGTAACTTTGTTAAATTTTGGCCAGCATGTAACCAGCAAAAAAAGTGAGCCATTAGATGAAATTTCACACCAATCTCACACCATTAAAACCATTTTGATGACTATTTGATGGTTACAAATCACAAAAATTGCTGGTCCCCTAGCATTCCTCTAATAGATGGCTACAAATCACAAAAATTGCTGGTCCTCTAGCATTCTTCTAATAAACTATTTAATAGTTACAAATCACAAAAATTGCTGATCCCCTAGCATTCCTCAATTTAATATATATACCATTTTCACAATTTATATAAATCGCTATAAAATTGTGATGTTACTATTTGTTTATGAATCGTAATAACCTACCAAGATTCATTAAGAATATTGTAATTTTTTTAATACATAACTCAGATGGTAGGTAAATCATGATATGTACTTAAAAGAGTATTTTTTAATATTTTAAAATTAAGGGACATAATAATAATATTATTTTATTTAATAATTTAAATACTAAAAAAATTATATGATACCGATTTTAAACATGAAGATAACAAATTTATCTAAAAAATAATAGTGTTGAAATAACGGCATTTATAAGATTTATTGGGTTAAATGAAAATATTAAGAAGTCCAATAACTTGTTTAAAATTTATTGAGAGGGATAAAATTAATATTAAATTCAAAATTATTTAGTTTTGCTTTGTTGTTAGGATTGTTAAAAGATTTAATTTGCTATGTTTTAAATGTAAATTAAATCTGATCTAATCTAATAAAATTAAATATGATTTAAATTAATCATTATATCTTTTAGGATTTTTTTAATTTAAATTAGTTATCCTATCTTTAATTTTAGAGTTATATTTAAGAAGATTTGGTCTATTTTAAAACTAATCTGTTAGGAGTTTATTTAAATACTTTTTGTGAGACAATTTAGATAATTTTTTATTAATAAAATTTTTGGGTGCTAATTTTTTCTATATGTAAGTGAAGTGAGTGATTTGTTTTTCTTGTTGCATGAACAAATTTGAAGCATCTAGCTTAAGGTAATTTTTAGTATTAGTTCTTTTAATTTTCAGTCCTATGATCTAGGTTGTGTAACACCATAACTACCAAAGCTCACGCTTTCGGCTGCGCGACTCTGATAGCTCGGACATTACGACGACACTTATACTATTTAATACTAAAATATGAGCCTGTTTAAATCTTTAAGTCGCAATACCGATCCAAAAAATACTTTCATCCGATATGATACATCCATAAATACCATACAACTTACAAAACTCATAAAGAGTACGTTCATATATATATACATACATATATATAAGTAATATTACAACCATAATCCAATACAATTCCTATCCCTCTTACATATTATATCAAGATAAAGGCGAGGGTACAATAAACCATAGCTAAAACAATACAGAGCATCACAACAACAATTAAATAAGCTCTTCGTAACTTCTGCGCCCATATCCTGAAAGGGGAAAAATGTAGGGGGGTGAGAACATCATCCTCAAAAGGGTTCTCAGTAGAGGGTTTTTGGGAATTACTGTAATAGGATACATGAAGATAACCGCACCAGTGATTAATAACCGTCTCATGCCTCTTTTCAAAAACAACGGTTTACAATGAAAGTAAAGTCGGAAATCTTTTCTGAAAGAGGAACCGTTCAATTCTCAAAAACTCAAAAGCCTTTCAAAAGGATTTATCTATGCTGAACCAAAATAGCCTTTCATATTTTTTTCCAAACCAGAGACACACAAAACCAAAACCAACCATCGGTTCATCTCATTTCAACCACGGCCCTAGGCCCAAACAATCCAACCATCAACCAATCACCACAGTCCAACAGAGCCCCAGTAGCAAACACAAATAGGAAGATGCAAGCACAAACAAACAGTTATTGCAAGTAGAACAATTAGCAATTAATCACATAGGCAAACCAAGTATAATATGCACACCCAAACAATGTCACATAAATGCATATGATGCATGCCTGTCCCTAGTGGCTGATGATATCATCTGTCGGTTATATAGCCAACCCGACACGTCCTGGTAGCTAACCATGGACAGAAACACCCATCGCGGAGCAAGTAGGTTTGAGCTACAACCCCATTGCTACTACCCGCTCAACCCAGAGCCAGTGGAATAACCACTACTGCGGCTACTACCCCGGCGGGTGTTTAACAGCTCAACCTGGAGCGAGTGGAATCACCACTACTACCGCTACTACCCAGGCGTCACAGTCTCTGACCTGGAGCAAGTGGGACGAACCACAACCCTTGCTACTACCCAGGTATCTCAAGCATATATTCATTCAGTCCCAGTCATGGATCAACATCCATCTCAGCCATCCGGCTTAAGTTCATAATTCATAGTCAGCCATACGGCCCATAACTCATTCAGCAATCAGCCAGAAATCAATATCTTACACAGCCATTCCGGCTCACGGTTCAATCCAGAACCAGCCATTATTCATAATCATACACAGCCATTCCGGCCCATAACAAAACAGCACTTTCACCATTCAACATCATCGAATTCATAAAACCGGCATTTAAGCCTCAAATCACTTTTCTCAAGACATTTCACTTTGAAATCAAATTTCAACTCTTTTCAACCTTGGCTTTAAAGATCTCATTTCTCAAATCATCTCAGGCTCATAAGCCAAATTTACTCAAAGTAAGTTCCCTTTTTAAAACAAAGCCGCTCTCGACATCCTCTTTCCAAGACTTCCAAAACCATGGAAAGTTAAAGATGAACAATCAAAATCACCCATTCCACAATGGGATTTTATAACAAAATTTTTCGGCAGAGTCCCAAGTCTTTAGGGGAGAATAATATAACTCATTTCGCCAAATTCATTTAAAATCATTAAAACATTGGCTTTCTGATTTGAGTAAGCAAATAGGATCTAAGCCAAACCGAGTCATGTAATCATTTACTTCTTTCAAAGCCGTTTCCTTTACTTAGGCAAAACCAACTTCAACCCCCATGATAAATTCTAGAACGTTTCAACTGTTCAAAATTGTTTTAGTCTTGCAAGAATTCAGAATTTAAAGAGTACTTAAAACCTTTCTAAAAACATTTCAAAATGAAACTTGTCAATAGACATTCAGGTTCTTTCAAAGTCATTGAAACTTCTTTAATTGAAACTCCCAAGTCAAATTCAAAGGCATAAACCCTTTTCACATCCAAACAGCTTTAAAACACAAGTTTCATCTAAATAACCTTCTCCTGAAAGAGATACAATGCCTTTCTTAAGAAGCAAGACTAAATCACAATTTCCTCTTTATTAATTCATTTCGAAAGCATGAATCATCCTTTTCTCGATAATTCAAATAAAATAGTAGAAGTCTTTAACTCATCATTTTCCAGACAAAATTTCAATAAAGACTCGGATTTTATAGAAATTTCGGCAGCACCTCCCCTAAAACTTGGACTTTTGCCACCCGGTTCGGGTCTCAACTAAACCGTTTCTCGTTCCTTTTCAACAGCTCAAACCAGAAATCAATTCAAAAGCAAGCTAAATCCAACAGTCGCCTCAATGGCATACCTCAAGGAAACCATTTCAAAAATCAACTCAATATCAACTGGTTTAACTCATTTATAAAGCTTTAAAGAATCGGTTCAGCAATAAATCATTTATCAAAGCCAGAGCAATTAAAGCGACCCAGGCTAAATTTCAAGAGCATTCTATCTTTCACATCATCAAAATAATTGACTCAATTCAAACCAATCCTCAACGGATTAAACTCATTTTAAATATTTAAAGAATCAACTTCAAACATTACATTTCACAAGCCACACAACAATTCAGCCAAACCAACATCCATAGTCATTCGAGTCAATCAATTGATACATAAGGCAGATACAATCACCGAGTACACAATATCTCACATCAGTACCCATATGTAATAATTCCAATAACAAACTATAGTTTTTGGAAAGCACCCCTACCTTAAAATGCAATTCCATAACCCAAACGTCTCACGGAGTCCCTTTCGCCTCAACGCGAAGTGACGGAAACCAACAACTCGGCTCCACTTGCTTTCTCAACAATCTCAACGACTCTAATCGCAACATACAACAACTGAAACTCAATCTTATAGCAATTAACGCCACAAACCTCAGCGTGAGATAACAGAACAATAACGAAAGGGCTTTCAGATCGAAACGCTTACCGAATCGAAGAAGGAACGGCTAAACCGAAACAGCGGCGGTATCCAAACCGGCTCGACGGCAGCCCGGCAGCCACCTCAAGCGGCAGCGGTGACGAATTCCAATCAGGACGACTGAAACCAGCAGGCAGTGACCATAGTAACCTCTGAATTCAAAAAGAACAGAAATCTCAAATAATACCCTTACCGGCAAAAGTAACCAGAACCTCCAGCGGTGGCTCCGGCGGCAGCAACTTGCATAAATCCAAACGACACCGCTTCAGTGGTGGTTTCCGGCAGACAGGCATGGTGGCGCGGCCCCAGACGGCAAAGGCAATGGGGAGCTCTGGGGTTCAGTGGGCAGATCTGGCGGCGGGAGGAGGCACGAACGACGGCGGCGACAGCAGCACCTCCCTCCACCCCGCGCGTGTGCTCTCTGTTCATGAGCCGCCAAGGACGGCGACGGAGGGGACCCTGGCAGCGACAACAACGCGGCTTCAAGGTGGCGGCGGGAACCTCGAAGGCGTTCGGTCCTCACCACGATGGCGAGCTCGTGGCAGGAGTGGCGGCGGCTTCTCCTTCCCAGTCCTGGCTCGCGCTCGTCACCCCCTCTCATGGCTCGTTTTGATCTCTCTCTCTCTCTCTCTCTCAGCCTGGTTTGGCGACATCAGCAACAGGGCGGACTTGACGGAGAGCAGAACGGACGGCGAGGCTGATCGTAGGAGACTCGACGGCGATGGCAGCGAGCCCTTGCTGTGACGCCGTCCTTCCCTCTCCGATTTCCCCCATCCTCTTCTCCGATGTTTCCCTCCATGCGTGTGTGTTGCTATGCTGAGGGAGGATGAAGGTGCTGCGTGATTTTGGGGAAAGGCTGTACAGCTGCTGGGTTGTGGGGAAACCGGGTCGGGTCACTGGGTTAGGGTTTTCATTTTTTAAAATTAGGGTTAGGGGTAAATTGGTAATTTCACTTAAAATTGGGAATAATATAGTAATTGAAACCCAAATTAAATCCAACACTAATTATATATAAAAAATACTATTTGCTCACCAATTTCACAAATTATTTTCAATAAAATGCCCAAATCTAAAAATTAGAAATAGTATACTTAATTTCTTCATTTTCCAAAATAGTAGTAATAATATTTAAAATATTATTTATCTAATCCAAATCATATAAAATCCTTATTATTTCATAACTATCAACCTTATACTTTAAATATAGAAAATAATCCAATAATTATAAAATTGGATAATAATCATAACTTATCTCAAATCCAATAAATCAAAACTTGCCTTAATTATCTTTAATAAAATAATCCCTGAAATTAAGGCTATAAATAACTGTAGGATTTGAGACTTGATCATAATAAGACTTTTCAAATATTCTGGGTCTTACATTCTACCCACCTTATAAAAATTTTTGCCCTCGAAAATTGATACAAAATGAAAGAAATTCCATAACAGTTCACCCTTGAACACATTTAAGGAAGAAGCAAAAATATCTCAAAATATAATCATATATATACGATTTTCAAATACTTTGATCGTCATATGCATAAGGGTGCAAAGGTAGGAGTGTGATTGCAAAGCAAACATTACAAGGTAGGCTTGATGCAAAAGATAACATGGGTCAATCATGTGATAGTAGGGCAAGGCATCAAAGGCTATAAAACAGGATGGGGTTAAAACAACGTGCTTAACATCCGCACACTAATCTCATATCAGCCTCAGGGCTTCAACTTTCCAACCTCATCAGGCACTTTTCAAACCCCAAATTTGATCACAAGCCTGACAACCACAAACCCGTTCGCAAGGAACAAAACACTCACAATTCATACGTTGCACACCTACCGCCTCAACTTCCGTATGCACATATCACGTCTTAAAGAACTAACGCATCGCGTTACTACGTCTACAAATCACACGTGATATCAAAACAATTCTCGAGTCTACTCAGAAGAATACGAGATCTTAGAAAGGAGAGACAAATATCAAAGACAATACTCATAGATTTGAAAGAATATATCCAATTCCAGATAAACAAGGATGTTCAAGCAATGAAGTTTGCTAGACACAATTCAATTGACAACTTCAAAGATAACCCTTAGATCAAAGAAGTTCAATAGGATCAATAAGAAGAAAACCAGCGCATCAGTTTGAAACAAACTCAAGCTGAGTCGAGGAAGCATGAGGTTTACAGAAGAGAATATTTCAAACCCAAGACAAAGCTCACAGAACTCAAGAGCATGATTAAAAATACTTTCAAATACATTGGTCATGAAAGAGCCGAAAACTTGCGAAAAAACCACTTTGCAGTCTAGAAGAAAAGTTGAGCAACAAACATTCTTCAAGAGAGTAGCAATAGCATAAACGTGGCTTCACTTCAATATAATTTCATGTTGAAATAGATCATGTAGAGTTTTAAAAACAAGATGCATATCGGCTTGGCTAAGAGCTAAAATATTTTCATCAAATATTTTAGAAAATCAGTTAAGTGCACAATCTTAACCAAAAGTAATTCACAAAACTCAGGAGAGAAATCAAATGCTTGTTCAGAAACTCCCAAAGTCCATATTCAAATAAGTGTGTATTACATTTATAATAAGTACGAAAGAGGAAGTTAAACTCTTTTTAGAAAAGAAACTCCGAAGTGAAAATTTGCTTACAATTTGGTAAAGGAAATAAATGATGCGTTACAAACGAACCGATTTCCACTAAATAAGGAAGCTTTCCAAAACTTCATTTAAAATAGCGCATGCCAACCTTAAAACAATTTTGCCAAAATTTGAACAATGGTTTCAATCATAACCAAGCAACTGAAAAATAAGTTCGATTTGGAACTTCTTCAAAGAGAATTCAATCTGCTTTATAAAATTCAAAACAAGATTCTAAAAGTATACTTGAAATCACTATCTCAGAAGAACATTCAAGAAGTTTAAGATGTACTAAAAGGGGTCAAGCCTTGCAAGAAAGGATCTTAATTTAAAGTAGTTCAAACAAGATCCACTAGACATGAAACATCAAACAAGTTTTAAATTGATCCAAAAGAATACAAAAGTCATAGAAAAAGACAACTCAATCATTTGTAATTTCTTAATGAAAATTCTTTGACTAAAAACTCTTGTAGAGATAATGAGAGAATAAGCTATGCACTAATTTGAAATGAATCAAACTGACCCACATAAGGATGAGATCCACAAGAGAGGACAAACCAAGATTAATGGTAATGTTCACAAGATGTAAAAGATTAGTTAAAAACAGGGTCACGTATGACATTCATAGAGGTGAAAAGTTTAAGAAGGAACCAGTCCATTCATAAGAAGAAAGCTATGAGTCCATCATTTTCAAAAGAATAACAATGGCATAAACCATGTAGTATGATAAACCAAACTCAAATCAAAACAAATTAAGTGAAGTTTACCAAACGAAACTCAACCGGGATAAAAGCGAAAAATCCCCTTTCTTTCCAGAATTTTGAAAAATACTCCAAATACATAATCAATTGAAGATGTGCATTGGAACTATAGTAAAATTGCTAGAAAGTCAATTTACTTTTAAAGTAAGTGCAATTCCGTGAACCGGTAAAAACACAGGCAAGGTATTAAAATAGAGAGTTGCTAAACTGTATAAATAATTCCAAAGTCTCATATATAGAAAAGTATATATCTAATCAACAACAATTTATAAAATCTCAAAATTGGCTGTGATCATTGTCAAGTAAGAGAAAAACTGAATCAACAATTTCTCAAAGAATGGACTCAGAACCCGAAGTTAAAAGTCACAGCACATTAAGACAAGTTCAAGGCTATATCAAAGAATACTTGAATCAAGAAGAACTCAAACAGAGGAAAATAGATGCAACAAGGATTCCAAACAAGCATATGCAATTAAGATCAAACAAGAATGCATATGAATAGAGAAATAGAGTGGAACATCAAATTACTTTTCGAAAGGATTAGCAAACAAGAACTTCAGGTTAGGTTATAAAAGAACAGATTGACTCGAATAAAATTCAAGACACACAACTGAATAGCCTCGAGAAATGGTTTTTAACGTTCCCAAAGCCTGCGATTCGCTTTACTCAACTCGTATTTCATCTATGATAACCCATCAGTACTTTCATATACATAATTCACTAGTATTAAGCCAGCCAAACTTAATATCAGGAATTATGCAATGCAAGACTAACAGCGTTGAATCAATAGATCGTCATGTGCATAAAGCTCTAATTCTCGTCATTCGACAAGACCTAATACATGACAAACACTCAGAGTATGCAATTGAAGCATAGTCAGTCCATTCCTCAGGCTCTACAGGAAGAACTGCTCTGATACCATAATGTAACACCCTAACTACCAAAGCTCACGCTTCCGGCTGCGCGACTCTGATAGCTCGGACATTACGACGACACTTATACTATTTAATACTAAAATATGAGCCTGTTTAAATCTTTAAGTCGCAATACCGATCCAAAAAAATACTTTCATCCGATATGATACATCCATAAATACCATACAACTTACAAAACTCATAAAGAGTACATTCATATATATATATATATATATATATATATATATATATATATATATATATATATATATATATATATATATATATATACATACATATATATAAGTAATATTACAACCATAATCCAATACAATTCCTATCCCTCTTACATATTATATCAAGATAAAGGCGAGGGTACAATAAACCATAGCTAAAACAATACAGAGCATCACAACAACAATTAAATAAGCTCTTCGTAACTTCTGTGCCCATATCCTGAAAGGGGAAAAATGTAGGGGGGTGAGAACATCATCCTCGAAAGGGTTCTCAGTAGAGGGTTTTTGGGAATTACTGTAATAGGATACATGAAGATAACCGCACCAGTGATTAATAACCGTCTCATGCCTCTTTTCAAAAACAACGGTTTACAATGAAAGTAAAGTCGGAAATCTTTTCTGAAAGAGGAACCGTTCAATTCTCAAAAACTCAAAAGCCTTTCAAAAGGATTTATCTATGCTGAACCAAAATAGCCTTTCATATTTTTTTCCAAACCAGAGACATACAAAACCAAAACCAACCATCGGTTCATCTCATTTCAACCACGACTCTAGGCCCAAACAATCCAACCATCAACCAATCACCACAGTCCAACAGAGCCCCAGTAGCAAACACAAATAGAAAGATGCAAGCACAAACAAACAGTTATTGCAAGTAGAACAATTAGCAATTAATCACATAGGCAAACCAAGTATAATATGCACACCCAAACAATGTCACATAAATGCATATGATGCATGCCTGTCCCTAGTGGCTGATGATATCATCTGTCGGTTATATAGCCAACCCGACACGTCCTGGTAGCTAACCATGGACAGAAACACCCATCGCGGAGCAAGTAGGTTTGAGCTACAACTCCATTGCTACTACCCGCTGAACCCAGAGCCAGTGGAATAACCACTACTGCGGCTACTACCCAGGCGGGTGTTTAACAGCTCAACCTGGAGCGAGTGGAATCACCACTACTACAGCTACTACCCAGGCGTCACAGTCTCTGACCTGAAGCAAGTGGGACGAACCACAACCCTTGCTACTACCCAGGTATTTCAAGCATATATTCATTCAGTCCCAGTCATGGATCAACATCCATCTCAGCCATCCGGCTTAAGTTCATAATTCATAGTCAGCCATACGGCCCATAACTCATTCAACAATCAGCCATGAATCAATATCTTACACAGCCATTCCGGCTCACGGTTCAATCCAGAACCAGCCATTATTCATAATCATACATAGCCATTCCGGCCCATAACAAAACAGCACTTTCACCATTCAACATCATCGAATTCATAAAACCGGCATTTAAGCCTCAAATCACTTTTCTCAAGCCATTTCACTTTGAAATCAAATTTCAACTCTTTTTAGCCTTGGCTTTAAAGATCTCATTTCTCAAATCATCTTAGGCTCATAAGCCAAATTTACTCAAAGTAAGTTCCCTTTTTAAAACAAAGCCGTTCTCGACATCCTCTTTCCAAGACTTCCAAAACCATGGAAAGTTAAAGATTCAATTTGGGAACAATCAAAATCACCCATTCCACAATGGGATTTTATAACAAAATTTCTCAGTAGAGTCCCAAGTCTTTAGGGGGGAATAACATAACTCATTTCGCCAAATTCATTTAAAATAATTAAAACATTGGCTTTCTGATTTGAGTAAGCAAATAGGATCTAAGCCAAACCGAGTCATGTAATCATTTACTTCTTTCAAAGTCGTTTCCTTTACTTAGGCAAAACCAACTTCAACCCCCATGATAAATTCTAGAACGTTTCAACTGTTCAAAATTGTTTTAGTCTTGCAAAAATTCAGAATTCAAAGAGTACTTAAAACCTTTCTCAAAACATTTCAAAATGAAACTTGTCAATAGACATTCAGGTTCTTTCAAAGTCATTGAAACTTCTTTAATTGAAACCCCCAAGTCAAATTCAAAGGCATAAACCCTTTTCACATCCAAACAGCTTTAAAACACAAGTTTCATCTAAATAACCTTCTCCAGAAAGAGATACAATGCCTTTCTTAAGAAGCAAGACTAAATCACAATTTCCTCTTTATTAATTCATTTCGAAAGCATGAATCATCCTTTTCTCGATAATTCAAATAAAATAGTAGAAGTCTTTAACTCATCATTTTCCAGACAACATTTCAATAAAGACTCGGATTTTATAGAAATTTCGGAAGCACCACCCCTAAAACTTGGACTTTTGCCACCCGGTTCGGGTCTCAACTAAACCGTTTCTCGTTCCTTTTCAACAGCTCAAACCAGAAATCAATTCAAAAGCAAGCTAAATCCAACAGTCGCCTCAATGGCATACCTCAAGGAAACCATTTCAAAAATCAACTCAATATCAACCGGTTTAACTCATTTATAAAGCTTTAAAGAATCGGTTCATCAATAAATCATTTATCAAAGCCAGAGTAATTAAAGCGACCCAGGCTGAATTTCAAGAGCATTCTATCTTTCACATCAACAAAATAATTGACTCAATTCAAACCAATCCTCAACGGATTAAACTCATTTTAAATATTTAAAGAATCAACTTCAAACATTACATTTCACAAGCCACACAACAATTCAGCCAAACCAACATCCATAGTCATTCGAGTCAATCAATTGATACATAAGGCAGATACAATCACCGAGTACACAATATCTCACATCAGTACCCATATGTAATAATTCCAATAATAAACTATAGTTTTTGGAAAGCACCCCTACCTTAAAACGCAATTCCATAACCCAAACGTCTCACGGAGTCCCTTTCGCCTCAACGCGAAGTGACGGCAACCAACAACTCGGCTCCACTTGCTTTCTCAACAATCTCAACGACTCTAATCGCAACATACAACAACTGAAACTCAATCTTATAGCAATTAACGCCACAAACCTCAGCGTGAGATAACAGAACAATAACGAAAGGGCTTTCAGATCGAAACGCTTACCGAATCGAAGAAGGAACGGCTAAACCGAAATAACGGCGGTATCCAAACCGGCTCGACGGCAGCCCGGCAGCCACCTCAAGCGGCAGCGGTGACAAATTCCAATCAGGACGACTGAAACCAGCAGGCAGTGACCATAGTAACCTCTGAATTCAAAAAGAACAAAAATCTCAAATAATACCTGATGAGCGGATATTTTATACGCTTTTTGGGGATAATTTCATATAGTTTTGAGTATGTTTTTGTTAGTTTTTAGTTTATTTCCAGTAGTTTTTAGGAAAAATTCATGTTTCTGGACTTTACTATGAGTTGTGTATTTTTCTGTAATTTCAGGTATTTTTCTGGCTGAAATTGAAGGAGCTGAGCAAAAATCTGATTCAGGCTGAAAAAGGACTGCTGATGCTGTTGGATTCTGACCTCCCTGCACTCAAAATGGATTTTCTGGAACTACAGAACTCGAAATGGCGTGCTTCCAATTGCGTTGGAAATTAGACATCCAGGGCTTTCCAGCAATATATAATAGTCCATACTTTGCACAAGAATTGACGACGTAAACTGGCGTTCAACGCCAGCCTTCTGCCCAAATCTGGCGTCCAGCGCCAGAAAAGGATCAAAAATTGGAGTTGAACGCCCAAACTGGCACAAAAACTGGCGTTCAACTCCACAAATGGACTCTGCACGTGAATTGCTTAAAGTCTCAGCCCCAGCACACACCAAGTGGGCCCCAGCACACCAAGTGGGCCTCAGAAGTGGATCTCTGCATCATCCATCATAGTCCACTCATATTTTGTAACCCTAGGCTACTGGTTCAGTATTTAAACAACTTTTAGAGACTTATTTTGTATCTCATGACATTTCAGATCTAAACTTTGTATTCTCTGACGGCATGAGTCTCTAAACCCCATTGTTGGGGGTGAGGAGCTCTGCTGTGTCTCGATGAATTAATGCAAGTATTTCTGTTTTCCATTCAAACACGCTTGTTCCTATCTAAGATGTTTATTCGCGCTCAACTGTGATGAAGGTGATGATCTGTGACATTCATCACCTTCCTCAAACCACGAACGTGTGCCTGACAACCACCTCTGTTCTATATCCGATTGAATGAGTATCTCTTAGATTCCTTAATCAGAATCTCCGTGGTATAAGCTAGAACTGATGGCGGCATTCATGAGAATCCGGAAAGTCTAAACCTTGTCTGTGGTATTCCGAGTAGGATTCAAGGATTGAATGACTGTGACGAGCTTCAAACTCCTGAAGGCTGGGCGTTAGTGACAGATGCAAAAGGATAGTAAATCCTATTCCAACCGGATCGAGAACCAACCGGTGATTAGCCGTGCTGTGACAGAGCGCGTGAGCGTAGTTTTCACTGGAAGGATGGAAGGTAGCCATTGAAAACGGTGATCCACCAACACATAGCTTGCCGTAGGGAGACGTGCGTGCGTGAACAAGAAGACAGAGGAAAGCAGAGATTCAGAAGACAAAGCATCTCCAAAACTCCAACATATTCTCCATTATTGCACAACAAGTAACTTTTAATTTATGCTCTACTGGTTACTCACAATTCAATTGATAAACATAATTGACTTCCTGACTAAGATTTACAAGATAACCATAGATTGCTTCAAACCAACAATCTCCGTGGGATTCGACCCTTACTCACGTAAGGTATTACTTGGACGACCCAGTGCACTTGCTGGTCAGTGGTACGCGTTGTGAAAAGTGTGATTCGCAATTTGTGCTACCAAGTTTTTGGCGCCGTTGCCGGGGATTGTTCGTGTTTGAACAACTGACAGATTATTTTGTTGCTTAGATTAGGAAAAATCTTTCTTTTTTGGTTTAGAGTCTTTTATTATTTATCCCTTGTTAAAATACTTTAAACTTATAGCTCAGTTATTTAGAACGTGGTGTTTATGTTCATGATAATTGGCTATCATATTTTTAAAAAAAAAAAAACATTTTTCAAAAATAATTTTTCTATTAAATCCTGTGCCAAACTTTAAGTTTGGTGTTTTCAAAAATAATCTCTCTTAAAATTTCATCCTAAGGTCCCATAACTCATTTGGCTAGAACATTAATTTGATTGGGTTAGACTCTTTTATACTCTTTTCAAAACCTTCTTTTTCAAAAATATTTTTTTTCTCTTAAATCTTGTGCCAAACTTTAAGTTTGGTGTTTTCTTGTTGATTCCCCTTTGATTTTTGAAAATTTTGGTTTGGTTTTCTAAAAATTTTAAGTTTGGTGTTCTTCCTTCATGTTCTTGTGTTCTTGTGAGTCTTCAAAGTGTTCTTGAGTTTCCTTGTGTCTTGATCTTAAAATTTTTAAGTTTGGTGTTCCTCGGTGTTTTCCCTCCAAAATTTTCAAAAACAAGGAGCATTAGATCTAAAAATTTTAAATCTTGTACTATCTTATTGTTTTTCTCTCTCCTCACTAAATTCAAAAATATCTTTTCAAAATATCTTTTCTAACTTCCTATCTTTTCAAAATTTGTTTCAACTAACTAACCAACTTTTTGTTTGTTTCTTAACTTTTTCAAAACTACCTAACTAACTCTCTCTCTCTCAAAATTTTCGAAAATATCTCCCCTCTTTTTCAAAAATTTCTTTTTTTTAACTAATTATTTTTAATTTTTTTTACGAAAAAAAAAAAATTTTTTTATTTCAAAATTCAAATTCTTTTTAGTTATTTTATTTTATTTAAGTATTTACTTCTTATAAAATAAAATAAATAAAAAGATAAATCAGTCCAAGTTATATCCATAGATCCATCATGGACATAAGTGGAGATGGACAGTCCAGGAGGACTTTGGGGTCATATTCTAACCCCTCTACTGCTTCATATGGGAGTAGCATATGCATACCCTCCATTGGAGTTAGTAGCTTTGAGTTGAATCCTCAGCTCATTATCATGGTGCAGCAAAATTGTCAGTATTCCGGTCTTCCACAGGAAGAACCTATAGAGTTTCTGGCACAGTTTCTACAGATTGCTGACACAGTACATGATAAGGAAATAGATCAGGATGTCTACAGACTATTACTGTTTCCATTTGCTGTAAAAGATCAAGCTAAGAGGTGGTTAAATAACCAGCCTAAGGCCAGCATAAGAACATGAAAACAGCTGACAGAAAAATTCCTGAATCAATATTTCCCTCCAAAAAGGATGACACAGCTAAGGCTGGACATCCAAGGCTTTAAACAAGGAGATAATGAATCTCTTTATGATGCCTGGGAGAGATACAGAGAGATGCTACGAAAATGCCCCTCTGAAATGTTTTCAGAGTGGGTTCAGTTAGACATCTTCTACTATGGGCTTGCAGAAGGAGCTCAGATGTCTTTAGATTACTCAGCTGGTGGATCTATCCATATGAGAAAGACAATCGAAGAGGCTCAAGAGCTCATTGATACAGTTGCCAGGAATCAGCATCTGTATCTAAGCAGCAACCCTTCCATGAATGAAGAGGTTAAAACAGTAACTGCTGAATTCAGTACTGTAAAACAAGCTGCGGAATTCAATCAGCAATTAGATTTTCTAACAAAGCAGCTAGCTGAATTCAAAGACAGGTTACAGGAGACAAGGATAGCTAATATACATATGGAAGAACAGTTTAAGCAAACAAAGCAGCAGCTATCAAAGCAAATAGCAGAAGAATGCCAAGCAGTTCAATTAAGAAGTGGGAAAACATTAAATACCCCACCTCAAGGCATCAAAAATTCAAGAAATAAGCAACCCACCAAAGATTCCCCTGAGGACAGTAAGAGCCCAGGGAAAAATAATTCTGGCACTAAAACGCCAGAAAATGGGTGGAAGGCTGGCGCTGAACGCCCAGACCATGCCCAAAACTGGCGTTCAGCGCCAGAAACAAGGCAGGATTGGCGTTCAACGCCAGAAATGGGCAAGAATCTGGCGTTGAACGCCCAACAGGGGCACATTTCTGGCGTTCAGGCGCCAGGAACAGACAGTGAGCTGGCATCTAACGTCACTCCAGCTTCTGACTCTGGTACTCAATTGCCAGTGAGGGATCAGACACACATAAGTGCTGATCACAACCCCTCTAAAAAGGCTTCTTTAACCACTAAGGTTGAGGAATATAAAGCCAAGATACCTTATCCTCAAAAACTCCGGAAAGAGGAGCAGGATAAGCAATTTGCTCGCTTTGCAGATTATCTAAGGACTCTTGAAATAAAGATTCCATTTGCAAAGGCACTTGAGCAAATACCTTCTTATGCCAAGTTCATGAAAGAGATCTTGAGTCATAAAAAGGAGTGGAGAGAAACAGAAAGAGTTCTCCTCACTGAAGAATGCAGTGCAGTCATTCTGAAAAGCTTTCCTGAAAAGCTTAAAGACCCTGGGAGTTTTCTGATACCATGCATATTAGAAGGTGATTGCACCAAGACAGCTCTATGCGATCTTGGGGCGAGCATCAACCTGATACCTGCATCCACTATCAGGAAGCTTGGCTTAACTGAAGAAGTTAAACCAACCCGGATATGTCTCCAACTTGCTGATGGTTCCACTAAATACCCATCAGGCGTGATTGAGGACATGATTGTCAGAGTTGGGCCATTCGCCTTTCCCACTGACTTTGTTGTGCTGGAAATGGAGGAGCACAAGAGTGCTACTCTCATTCTAGGAAGACCCTTCCTAGCAACTGGACGATCCCTCATTGACGTCCAGCAGGGGGAAATAACCCTGAGAGTCAACGATGACGAGTTCAAGTTGAACGCTGTCAAAGCCATGCAGCATCCAGACACATCAACAGACTACATGAAAGTTGACCTTATTGACTCTTTGGTAGAAGAGATCAACATGGCTGAGAGTCTCGAATCAGAGTTGGAAAACATCTTTAAAGATGTTCAGCCTGATTTGGAGGATTCAGGGGACATGAAAGAGCCTCTGAACTTTCTTCTGAAAGAGGAAAATCCTCCTAAACCAGAGCTCAAGCCACTGCCACCATCCTTGAAATATGCATTTCTAGGAGAAGGTGACACTCTTCCAGTGATCATAAGCTCTGCTTTAAATTCACAGGAAGAGGAAGCACTTATTCAAGTGCTAAGGACACACAAGACAGCTCTTGGGTGGTCCATAGGTGACCTTAAGGGCATAAGCCCAGCTAGATGCATGCACAAAATCCTACTGGAGGATAATGCCAAACCAGTGGTTCAACCACAGAGGCGGCTAAATCCAGCCATGAAGGAAGTGGTGCAGAAAGAGGTCACCAAATTACTAGAGGCTGGGATTATTTATCCCATTTCTGATAGCCCCTGGGTGAGCCCTGTTCAAGTCGTCCCAAAAAAGGGAGGCATGACAGTGATTCATAATGAAAAAAATGAACTGATTCCTACCAGAACAGTTACAGGGTGTGGCACATGTGTATTGACTACAGAAGGCTCAATACAGACACCAGAAAGGATCATTTTTCTTTACCATTCATAGACCAGATGCTAGAGAGACTAGCAGGTCATGATTATTACTGCTTTTTGGATGGCTACTCAGGCTATAACCAGATTGTAGTAGATCTCCAGGATCAAGAGAAAACAGCATTCACATGTCCATCCGGAGTGTTTGCTTATAGAAGGATGCCCTTTGGGCTATGCAATGCACCTGCAACCTTCCAGAGATGCATGCTCTCTATTTTCTCTGATATGGTGGAAAAATTTCTGGAAGTCTTCATGGATGACTTCTCAGTATATGGAGACTCATTCAGCTCCTGTCTTGATCACCTGAAACTTGTTCTGAAAAGATGCCAAGAAACCAACCTAGTTTTAAACTGGGAAAAGTGTCACTTCATGGTGACTGAAGGAATTGTTCTTGGGCATAAAATCTCAAACAAGGGAATAGAGGTGGATCAAGCAAAAATAGAGGTAATTGAAAAATTACCACCACCTGCCAATGTTAAGGCAATCAGAAGCTTTCTGGGGCATGCAGGATTCTATAGGAGGTTTATAAAGGATTTTTCAAAAATCGCAAAACCTATAAGCAATCTGCTAGCTGCTGACACGCCATTTGTGTTTGACACAGCATGCCTGCAGGCGTTTGAAACGCTGAAAGCTAAGCTGGTCACAGCACCAGTCATTTCTGCACCAGACTGGACATTGCCATTTGAGTTAATGTGTGATGCCAATGATCATGCCATTGGTGCAGTATTGGGACAGAGGCATGACAAGCTTCTGCATGTCATTTATTATGCCAGTCGCGTTCTAAATAATGCCCAGAAAAATTACACAACCACAGAAAAAGAACTACTTGCAGTGGTTTACGCCATTGACAAGTTCAGATCATACTTAGTAGGATCAAAAGTGATTGTGTACACTGACCATGCTGCTCTTAAATATCTACTCACAAAGCAGGATTCAAAACCCAGGCTCATCAGATGGGTATTGCTTCTACAAGAGTTTGATATAGAAATAAGAGACAGAAAAGGGACAGAGAACCAAGTAGCTGATCATCTGTCCCGGATAGAGCCAGTGGAAGGGACGTCCCTCCCCTTCCTTGAGATCGCTGAGACGTTCCCTGATGAGCATCTATTTGCCATTCAGGAAGCACCATGATTTGCCGATATTGCAAACTATAAAGCTGCAAGGTACCCAAGGAGTACAATAGAACACAAAAAAAGAAACTAATTACTGATGCAAAGTACTACTTGTGGGATGAGCCCTATCTCTTTAAGGGATGTGCAGACGGAATTATCCGTAGGTGTGTCCCCAGAGAGGAAGCACAGAGAATCCTATGGCACTGCCATGGATCTCAATATGGAGGCCATTTCGGAGGTGAGCGAACAGCCACCAAGGTCCTCCAATGTGGCTTCTATTGGCCCACACTCTATAAAGATTTCCGAGAGTTTGTACGTAATTGTGACAGTTGCCAAAGAGCTGGTAACCTGCCTCATGGTTACGCCATGCCTCAACAAGGGATCTTGGAAATAGAGTTGTTTGATGTATGGGGAATTGACTTCATGGGACCTTTCCCACCATCATACTCAAACACTTATATTCTGGTGGCAGTTGACTATGTATCAAAATGGGTTGAGGCTATCGCCACACCCTCCAATGATACTAAAACAGTGCTGAAATTCCTCCAGAAACATATCTTTAGCAGGTTTGGTGTCCCTAGAGTGTTAATCAGCGATGGGGGCACTCACTTCTGCAATAAACAGCTTTACTCTGCCATGGTTCGGTATGGAATTCGCCACAAAGTGGCCACACCATATCATCCAAAAACCAATGGGCAAGCTGAAGTTTCTAATAGAGAATTAAAGAGAATTCTGGAACGGACAGTAAGTACCCGTAGAAAGGATTGGGCAAGGAGCTTGGATGATGCTCTGTGGGCTTACAGAACAGCATTCAAGACCCCTATAGGGACCTCTCCATACCAACTCGTGTATGGTAAGGCATGCCACTTGCCCGTGGAACTGGAACATAAGGCCTACTGGGCAACCAGATTCCTAAACTTAGATGCCAAATTAGCAGGAGAAAAACGATTGCTCCAGCTAAATGAGCTAGAGGAATTCAGATTCACAGCTTTCGAAAATGCCAAGCTTTATAAAGAAAAATAAAAAAAGTGGCATGACAGAAAGCTATCATCTAGAATCTTTGAACCAGGACAAAAGGTTCTGTTGTTTAACTCTAGACTCAGGCTATTCCCCGGGAAACTGAAATCCCGGTGGAGGGGACCATACGTGATTACAAGTGTATCACCATATGGTTATGTGGAGCTTCAAGATATTGATTCTGATAAGAAGTTCATTGTCAATGGACAGAGAATCAAGCATTATCTTGAGGGCAACATTGAGCAAGAATGCTCAAGGCTGAAGCTAGATTAAAAGCTCAGCAAGGTCCAGCTAAAGATAATAAAGAAGCGCTTGCTGGGAGGCAACCCAGCCATGGGGCAACAATCCTCTAAGAATTTTGCCCTATTTTTATTTTTATTTGTTTATATAAAGTTCACTGACACTAAGGTAAAGAATCATTTGCATAAGTTTACAGGGTTACAGAAGGAATCTACACACAAAACAGAGATAGGGAGCTTACTGGCAAGAAAACGCCAGTGAAGGCCATTTTGGGCGTTCAGCGCCCAAAATGGGCATCCAGTGGGCGCTGAACGCCAGTAAGGATAGCTATCTGGCGTTCAACGCCAGAAAAGGGCAACAACTGGGCGTTGAACGCCCAGGATAGCAGCATTTGGGCATTGAACACCCAAAACAGGCAGTGTTTGGGCGTTCAAACGCCAGGATGGTGGGGAGGAGCTCTCCTTCTACCCATCTCCTTCTTTTTCTTTTGCTTGAGGACAAGCAAAGCTCTAAGTTTGGTGTGCTTATCCGTGATCACTAAGATCATGGCCCCTAAAGGAAAACAACCCACTCCAAGAGGAGCAAGGGCGTGATTTAAAGGAACTGAAGCGCCAGAAATTCTCTCTTGAAGGACCAAGCACCTCACAGACTAGAGGAACATCCACTTCCCAAACCTCAAGGTTGTTGAGTTCTAATCTTAGCCTTAACTCTGTGATAACTGTTCTTATTTTAATTTTACCTTAGGAGTCGTATAGTAGTAATTAGTCTATTTTGATTTTATCTCCAATTAAGCTATAGTTTATTTTTCTCATCATCAGCAAACATGAATAAAATAGTAGATCTTTTAAATAAGAAGCAATAAAATTTCAAGTTTAAATAAAACAAATTCTAATTGGTTAAATGTGGTGGCAATGCTTTCTGTCTTCTGAATGAATGCTTGAACAGTGCATATGTTTTTTGAATTTGTTGTTTAAGACTGTTAAATATGTTGGCTCTTGAAAGAACAATGAACATGAGACATGTTATTGATAATCTGAAAAATCATAAAAATGATTCTTGAAGCAAGAAAAAGCAGCAAAGAACAAAGTTTGCAAAAAAAAAAAAAAAAAAAAAAGAAAGAAAGCAAGCAGAAAAAGCCAAAAGCTCTTAAAACCAAAAGGCAAGGGCAAATAAAAAGAATCCCAAGGCTTTGAGCATCAGTGGATAGAAGGGCCTAAAGGAATAAAATCCTGGTCTGAGCGGCTAAACCAAGCTGTCCCTAACCATGTGCTTGTGGCGTGTAGGTGTCAAGTGAAAACTTGAGACTGAGCGGTTAAAGTCAAGGTCCAAAGCAAAAAGAAGAGTGTGCTTAAGAACTCTGGACACCTCTAATTGGGGACTTTAGCAAAGCTGAGTCACAATCTGAAAAGGTTCACCCAGTTATGTGTCTGTGGCATTTATGTATCCGGTGATAATATTGGAAAACAAAGTGCTTAGGGCCACGGCCAAGACTCATAAAGAATTTGTGTTCAAGAATCATCACACTGAACTAAGAAAATCAATAACATTATCTGAATTCTGAGTTCCTATAGATGCCAATCACTCTGAGCTTCAATGGATAAGGTGAGATGCCAAAACTGTTCAGAAGCAAAAAGCTACTAGCCCCGCTCATCTAATTAGAATCTGAGCTTCATTCAAAAACTCTGAGATATTATTGCTTCTCAACCTATTAGTCTTCTATTTTATTTGTCTAGTTTCTTGAGGACAAGCAACAGTTTAAGTTTGGTGTTGTGATGAGCGGATATTTTATACGCTTTTTGGGGATAATTTCATATAGTTTTGAGTATGTTTTAGTTAGTTTTTAGTTTATTTCCAGTAGTTTTTAGGAAAAATTCATGTTTCTGGACTTTACTATGAGTTGTGTGTTTTTCTGTAATTTCAGGTATTTTTCTGGCTGAAATTGAAGGAGCTGAGCAAAAATCTGATTCAGGCTGAAAAAGGACTGCTGATGCTGTTGGATTCTGACCTCCCTTCACTCAAAGTGGATTTTCTGGAACTACAGAACTCGCAATGGCGTGCTTCCAATTGCGTTGGAAAGTAGACATCCAGGGCTTTCCAGAAATATATAATAGTCCATACTTTGCACAAGAATTGACGATGTAAACTGGCGTTCAACGCCAGCCTTCTGCCCAAATCTGGCGTCCAGCGCCAGAAAAGGATCAAAAACTGGAGTTGAACGCCCAAACTGGCACAAAAACTGGCGTTCAACTCCACAAATGGACTCTGCACGTGAATTGCTTAAAGTCTCAGCCCCAGCACACACCAAGTGGTCCCCAACACACCAAGTGGGCCCCAGAAGTGGATCTCTGCATCATCCATCATAGTCCACTCATATTTTGTAACCCTAGGCTACTGGTTCAGTATTTAAACAACTTTTAGAGACTTATTTTGTATCTCATGACATTTTAGATCTAAACTTTGTATTCTCTGACGGCATGAGTCTCTAAACCCCATTGTTGGGGGTGAGGAGCTCTGCTGTGTCTCGATGAATTAATGCAAGTATTTCTGTTTTCCATTCAAACACGCTTGTTCCTATCTAAGATGTTTATTCGCGCTCAACTGTGATGAAGGTGATGATCTGTGACATTCATCACCTTCCTCAAACCACGAACGTGTGCCTGACAACCACCTCCGTTCTATATCCGATTGAATGAGTATCTCTTAGATTCCTTAATCAGAATCTCCGTGGTATAAGCTAGAACTGATGGCGGCATTCATGAGAATCCGGAAAGTCTAAACCTTGTCTGTGGTATTCCGAGTAGGATTCAAGGATTGAATGACTGTGACGAGCTTCAAACTCCTGAAGGCTGGGCGTTAGTGACAGATGCAAAAGGATAGTAAATCCTATTCCAACCGGATCGAGAACCAACCGATGATTAGCCGTGCTGTGACAGAGCGCGTGAGCGTAGTTTTCACTGGAAGGATGGAAGGTAGCCATTGACAACGGTGATCCACCAACACATAGCTTGCCGTAGGGGGACGTGCGTGCGTGAACAAGAAGACAGAGGAAAGCAGAGATTCAGAAGACAAAGCATCTCCAAAACTCCAACATATTCTCCATTATTGCACAACAAGTAACTTTTAATTTATGCTCTACTGGTTACTCACAATTCAATTGATAAACATAATTGACTTCCTGACTAAGATTTACAAGATAACCATAGATTGCTTCAAACCAACAATCTCCGTGGGATTCGACCCTTACTCACGTAAGGTATTACTTGGACGACCCAGTGCACTTGCTGGTCAGTGGTACGCGTTGTGAAAAGTGTGATTCGCAATTTGTGCTACCAAGTTTTTGGTGCCGTTGCCGGAGATTGTTCGTGTTTGAACAACTGACGGATTATTTTGTTGCTTAGATTAGGAAAAATCTTTCTTTTTTGGTTTAGAGTCTTTTATTATTTATCCCTTGTTAAAATACTTTAAACTTATAGCTCAGTTATTTAGAACGTGGTGTTTATGTTCATGATAATTGGCTATCATATTTTTTTAAAAAAAAAAAAACCTTTTTCAAAAATAATTTTTCTATTAAATCCTGTGCCAAACTTTAAGTTTGGTGTTTTCAAAAATAATCTCTCTTAAAATTTCATCCTAAGGTCCCATAACTCATTTGGCTAGAACATTAATTTGATTGGGTTAGACTCTTTTATACTCTTTTCAAAACCTTCTTTTTCAAAATATTTTTTTTCTCTTAAATCTTGTGCCAAACTTTAAGTTTGGTGTTTTCTTGTTGATTCCCCTTTGATTTTCGAAAATTTTGGTTTGGTTTTCTAAAAATTTTAAGTTTGGTGTTCTTCCTTCATGTTCTTGTGTTCTTGTGAGTCTTCAAAGTGTTCTTGAGTTTCCTTGTGTCTTGATCTTAAAATTTTTAAGTTTGGTGTTCCTTGGTGTTTTCCCTCCAAAATTTTCAAAAACAAGGAGCATTAGATCTAAAAATTTTAAATCTTGTACTATCTTATTGTTTTTCTCTCTCCTCACTAAATTCAAAAATATCTTTTCAAAATATCTTTTCTAACTTCCTATCTTTTCAAAATTTGTTTCAACTAACTAACCAACTTTTTGTTTGTTTCTTAACTTTTTCAAAACTACCTAACTAACTCTCTCTCTCTCAAAATTTTCGAAATATCTCCCCTCTTTTTCAAAAATTTCTTTTTTTTTAACTAATTATTTTTAATTTTTTTTACGAAAAATTTTTTTTTATTTCAAAATTCAAATTCTTTTTAGTTATTTTATTTTATTTAAGTATTTACTTCTTATAAAATAAAATAAATAAAAAGATAAATTAGTCCAAGTTATATCCATAGATCCATCATGGACATAAGTGGAGATGGACAGTCCAGGAGGACTTTGGGGTCATATTCTAACCCCTCTACTGCTTCATATGGGAGTAGCATATGCATACCCTCCATTGGAGTTAGTAGCTTTGAGTTGAATCCTCAGCTCATTATCATGGTGCAGCAAAGTTGCCAGTATTCTGGTCTTCCACAAGAAGAACCTATAGAGTTTCTGGCACAGTTTCTACAGATTGCTGACACAGTACATGATAAGGAAATAGATCAGGATGTCTACAGACTATTACTGTTTCCATTTGCTGTAAAAGATCAAGCTAAGAGGTGGTTAAATAACCAACCTAAGGCCAGCATAAGAACATGAAAACAGCTGACAGAAAAATTCCTGAATCAATATTTCCCTCCAAAAAGGATGACACAGCTAAGGCTGGACATCCAAGGCTTTAAACAAGGAGATAATGAATCTCTTTATGATGCCTGGGAGAGATACAGAGAGATGCTATGAAAATGCCCCTCTGAAATGTTTTCAGAGTGGGTTCAGTTAGACATCTTCTACTATGGGCTTGCAGAAGGAGCTCAGATGTCTTTAGATTACTCAGCTGGTGGATCTATCCATATGAGAAAGACAATCGAAGAGGCTCAAGAGCTCATTGATACAGTTGCCAGGAATCAGCATCTGTATCTAAGCAGCAACCCTTCCATGAATGAAGAGGTTAAAACAGTAACTGCTGAATTCAGTACTGTAAAACAAGCTGCTGAATTCAATCAGCAATTAGATTTTCTAACAAAGCAGCTAGCTGAATTCAAAGACAGGTTACAGGAGACAAGGATAGCTAATATACATATGGAAGAACAGTTTAAGCAAACAAAGCAGCAGCTATCAAAGCAAATAGCAGAAGAATGCCAAGCAGTTCAATTAAGAAGTGGGAAAACATTAAATACCCCACCTCAAGGCATCAAAAATTCAAGAAATAAGCAACCCACCAAAGATTCCTCTGAGGACAGTAAGAGCCCAGGGAAAAATAATTCTGGCACTAAAACGCCAGAAAATGGGTGGAAGGCTGGCGCTGAACGCCCAGACCATGCCCAAAACTGGCGTTCAGCGCCAGAAACAAGGCAGGATTGCGTTCAATGCAGAAATGGGCAAGAATCTGGCGTTGAACGCCCAACAGGGGCACATTTCTGCGTTCAGGCGCCAGGAACAGACAGTGAGCTGGCATCTAACGTCACTCCAGCTTCTGACTCTGGTACTCAATTGCCAGTGAGGGATCAGACACACAAAGTGCTGATCACAACCCCTCTAAAAAGGCTTCTTAACCACTAAGGTTGAGGAATATAAAGCCAAGATACTTATCCTCAAAACTCCGGAAAGAGGAGCAGGATAAGCAATTTGCTCGCTTTGCAATTATCTAAGACTCTTGAAATAAAGATCCATTTGCAGAGGCACTTGAGCAAATACCTTCTTATGCCAAGTTCATGAAAGAGATCTTGAGTCATAAAAAGGAGTGGAGAGAAACAGAAAGAGTTCTCCTCACTGAAGAATGCAGTGCAGTCATTCTGAAAAGCTTTCCTGAAAAGCTTAAAGACCCTGGGAGTTTTCTGATACCATGCATATTAGAAGGTGATTGCACCAAGACAGCTTATGCGATCTTGGGGCGAGCATCAACCTGATACCTGCATCCACTATCAGGAAGCTTGGCTTAACTGAAGAAGTTAAACCAACCCGGATATGTCTCCAACTTGCTGATGGTTCCACTAAATACCCATCAGGCGTGATTGAGGACATGATTGTCAGAGTTGGGCCATTCGCCTTTCCCACTGACTTTGTTGTGCTGGAAATGGAGGAGCACAAGAGTGCTACTCTCATTCTAGGAAGACCCTTCCTAGCAACTGGACGATCCCTCATTGACGTCCAGCAGGGGAAATAACCTGAGAGTCAACGATGCGAGTTCAAGTTGAACGCTGTCAAAGCATGCAGCATCCAGACACATCAACAGACTGCATGAAAGTGACCTTATTGACTCTTTGGTAGAAGAGATCAACATGGCTGAGAGTCTCGAATCAGAGTTGGAAAACATCTTTAAAGATGTTCAGCCTGATTTGGAGGATTCAGGGGACATGAAAGAGCCTCTGAACTTTCTTCTGAAAGAGGAAAATCCTCCTAACAGAGCTCAAGCCATGCCACCATCCTTGAAATATGCATTTCTAGGAGAAGGTGACACTTTCCAGTGATCATAAGCTCTGCTTTAAATTCACAGGAAGAGGAAGCACTTATTCAAGTGCTAAGGACACACAAGACAGCTCTTGGGTGGTCCATAGGTGACCTTAAGGGCATAAGCCCAGCTAGATGCATGCACAAAATCCTACTGGAGGATAATGCCAAACCAGTGGTTCAACCACAGAGGCGGCTAAATCCAGCCATGAAGGAAGTGGTGCAGAAAGAGGTCACCAAATTACTAGAGGCTGGGATTATTTATCCCATTTCTGATAGCCCCTGGGTGAGCCTGTTCAAGTCGTCCCAAAAAGGGAGGCATGACAGTGATTCATAATGAAAAAATGAACTGGTTCCTACAGAACAGTTACAGGGTGGCGCATGTGTATTGACTACAAAGGCTCAATACAGCCACCAGAAAGGATCATTTTCCTTTACCATTCATAGACCAGATGCTAGAGAGACTAGCAGGTCATGATTATTACTGCTTTTTGGATGGCTACTCAGGCTATAACCAGATTGCAGTAGATCCCCAGGATCAAGAGAAAACAGCATTCACATGTCCATCCGGAGTGTTTGCTTATAGAAGGATGCCCTTTGGGCTATGCAATGCACCTGCAACCTTCCAGAGATGCATGCTCTCTATTTTCTCTGATATGGTGGAAAAATTTCTGGAAGTCTTCATGGATGACTTCTCAGTATATGGAGACTCATTCAGCTCCTGTCTTGATCACCTGAAACTTGTTCTGAAAAGATGCCAAGAAACCAACCTAGTTTAAACTGGGAAAAGTGTCACTTCATGGTGACTGAAGGAATTGTTCTTGGGCATAAAATCTCAAACAAGGGAATAGAGGTGGATCAAGCAAAAATAGAGGTAATTGAAAAATTACCACCACCTGCCAATGTTAAGGCAATCAGAAGCTTTCTGGGGCATGCAGGATTCTATAGGAGGTTTATAAAGGATTTTTCAAAAATCGCAAAACCTCTAAGCAATCTGCTAGCTGCTGACACGCCATTTGTGTTTGACACAGCATGCCTGCAGGCGTTTGAAACGCTGAAAGCTAAGCTGGTCACAGCACCAGTCATTTCTGCACCAGACTGGACATTGCCATTTGAGTTAATGTGTGATGCCAGTGATCATGCCATTGGTGCAGTATTGGGACAGAGGCATGACAAGCTTCTGCATGTCATTTATTATGCCAGTCGCGTTCTAAATGATGCCCAGAAAAATTACACAACCACAGAAAAGAATACTTGCATGGTTTACGCCATTGACAAGTTCAGATCTACTTAGTAGGATCAAAGTGATTGTGTACACTGACCATGCTGCTTTAATATCTACTCAAAGCAGGATTCAAAACCCAGGCTCATCAGATGGGTATTGCTTCTGCAAGAGTTTGATATAGAAATAAGAGACAAAAAGGGACAGAGAACAGTAGCTGATCATCTGTCCCGGATAGAGCAGTGGAAGGGACGTCCTCCCCTTCTTGAGATCCTGAGACTTCCTGATGAGCATCTATTTGCCATTCAGGAAGCACCATGTTTGCCGATATTGCAAACATAAAGCTGCAGGTTCATACCCAAGGAGACAATAGAAACAAAAAAAGAAACTAATTACTGATGCAAAGTACTACTTGTGGATGACCCTACTCTTAGAGATGTGCAGACGAATATCCTAGTGTGTCCCAGAGAGAAGCACAGAGAATCTATGGCATGCATGATCCAATATGAGGCCATTTCGGAGGTGAGCGAACAGCCACCAAGGTCTCCATGTGCTTTATTGGCCCACACTCTATAAAGATTTCCGAGAGTTTGTACGTAATTGTGACAGTTGCCAAAGAGCTGGTAACTGCCTCATGGTTACCCATGCCTCAACAAGGATCTTGGAAATAGAGTTGTTTGATGTATGGGGAATTGACTTCATGGACTTTCCCACCATCATACTCAAACACTTATATTCTGGTGGCAGTTGACTATGTATCAAAATGGGTTGAGGTATGCACACCCCCAATGATACTAAAACAGTGCGAATTCTCCAGAAACATATCTTAGCAGGTTTGGTGTCTAGAGTGTTAATCAGGATGGGGGCACTCCTTTGCAATAAACAGCTTTACTCTGCATGTTCGGTATGGAATTCGCCCAAAGTGCCACCCATATCATCCAAAACCAATGGCAAGCTGAAGTCTCTAAAGAGAATAAAGAGAACCTGACGACAGTAAATACCGTAGAAAGGTTGGGCAAGGAGCTTGATGATGCTCTGTGGGCTTACAGAACAGCATAAGACCCCATAGACTTCCAACCAACTGTGTGGTAAGGCATGCACTTGCCCGTGATGGAAATAAGGCTACGGCAACCAGATCTACTTGATCCAATTAGCGAGAAAAAGATTGCTCCAGCTAAATGGCTAAGGGATCATGTTCACAGCTTCGAAAATCCAGCTTATAAAGAAAAAAAAAAAATGCATAAAAAGCTGCATCTGAATCTTTAACCAGGCAGAAGTTCGTTTTTAACTCTGACTCGGCTATCCCGGGAAACTGAAATCCCTGAGGGGACCATAGTGATACAAACAAATGAGTGGACTTCAAGATGATTGGAAGTTCTGAATGGCAGAGAATTTATCTGAGGGAAAGAAAAATGTCAAGCGAAAGATTAAAAGCTCAGCAAGGTCCAGCTAAAGACAATAAAGAAGCGCTTGCTGGGAGGCAACCCAGCCATGGGGCAACAATCCTCTAAGCATTTTGCCCTATTTTTATTTTTATTTGTTTATATAAAGTTCACTGACACTAAGGTAAAGAATCATTTGCATAAGTTTACAGGGTTACAGAAGGAATCTACACACAAAACAGAGATAGGGAGCTTACTGGCAAGAAAACGCCAGTGAAGGCCATTTTGGGCGTTCAGCGCCCAAAAATGGGCATCCAGTGGCGCTGAACGCCAGTAAGATAGCTATCTGGCGTTCAACGCCAGAAAAGGGCAACAACTGGGCGTTGAACGCCCAGGATAGCAGCATTTGGGCATTGAACGCCCAAAACAGGCAGTGTTTGGGCGTTCAAACGCCAGGATGGTGGGGAGGAGCTCTCCTTCTACCCATCTCCTTCTTTTTCTTTTGCTTGAGGACAAGCAAAGCTCTAAGTTTGGTGTGCTTATCCGTGATCACTAAGATCATGGCCCTAAAGGAAAACAACCCACTCCAAGAGGAGCAAGGGCGTGATTTAAAGGAACTGAAGCGCCAGAAATTCTCTCTTGAAGGACCAAGCACCTCACAGACTAGAGGAACATCCACTTCCCAAACCTCAAGGTTGTTGAGTTCTAATCTTAGCCTTAACTCTGTGATAACTGTTCTTATTTTAATTTTACCTTAGGAGTCGTATAGTAGTAATTAGTCTATTTTGATTTTATCTCCAATTAAGCTATAGTTTATTTTTCTCATCATCAGCAAACATGAATAAAAGTAGATCTTTTAATAAGAAGCAATAAAATTTCGAGTTTAAATAAAAAATTCTAATTGTTAAATGTGGTGGCAATGCTTTCTGTCTTCTGAATGAATGCTTGAACAGTGCATATGTCTTTTGAATTTGTTGTTTAAGACTGTTAAATATGTTGGCTCTTGAAAGAACAATGAACATGAGACATGTTATTGATAATCTGAAAAATCATAAAAATGATTCTTGAAGCAAGAAAAAGCAGCAAAGAACAAAGCTTGCAGAAAAAAAAAAAAAAAGAAAGCAGCAGAAAAAGCCAAAAGCCCTTAAAACCAAAAGGCAAGGGCAAATAAAAAGGATCCCAAGGCTTTGAGCATCAGTGGATAGGAGGGCCTAAAGGAATAAAATCCTGGTCTAGCGCTAAACCAAGCTGTCCCTAACCATGTGCTTGTGGCGTGTAGGTGTCAAGTGAAAACTTGAGACTGAGCGGTTAAAGTCAAGGTCCAAAGCAAAAAGAAGAGTGTGCTTAAGAACTCTGGACACCTCTAATTGGGGACTTTAGCAAAGCTGAGTCACAATCTGAAAAGGTTCACCCAGTTATGTGTCTGTGGCATTTATGTATCCGGTGTAATACTGGAAAACAAAGTGCTTAGGGCCACGGCCAAGACTCATAAAGAAGCTGTGTTCAAGAATCATCACACTGAACTAAGAAAATCAATAAACATTATCTGAATTCTGAGTTCCTATAGATGCCAATCACTCTGAGCTTCAATGGATAAGGTGAGATGCCAAAACTGTT